>NC_053023.1:506719579-506831178 GCF_003073215.2 Triticum urartu | reverse complement strand
TCCCGCCTCCCCTCCCGCCCTGACCGGCCGCCCGGGAGCCGGCATCGAGGAGCCGCATCGAGGAGCCGCGCCCCGGTCGACCAGGCCGTCCAAGCCGCGCCGCCGCCCTGCCCTCCCGCCGGCCGCCCCTCCCGCCCTGCCCCGGCCGCCCTCCCGCCGGCCGCCGACGCCGCCTCCTCCGAGGTGAGGTATGTGCTTTTTTTCATTTTGTTTCATTTTCTTTATTGTTTCATTTTTAGCACTAATTAGTGACTGTCCTTTGCAGATGGAGATGAACAATGAGGAGATTGTCATGGACTCGATGTCCGATTTGTCGGATTGGTCGACATCCGACGATTCCGACATTGATGAGTTGTTGCAAGACGACGACGTCGAGATGATGAGCCTCCTCATCGACGTGCAATCGTTTGAAAACCGCGTGAAGCGGATGGATCAGAGGAGAGGGTCGAAGATGGGGCGAGTCACCATCTACCGGAACCGCGCTCTCGGACATGAGCATT
This sequence comes from Triticum urartu, assembly GCF_003073215.2. Lineage (NCBI taxonomy): Eukaryota > Viridiplantae > Streptophyta > Magnoliopsida > Poales > Poaceae > Triticum > Triticum urartu. The sequence goes on along the minus strand of NC_053023.1, from coordinate 506,830,678 downwards.
TGATGGAAGACTACTTCGCGGAGGTACCTACATACCCTCCTCGTCTCTTCCGTAGAAGGTACCGAATGCGGCATAGTTTGTTTGTGAAGATTGTCACCGATTGTGAGGCCGCCTCCTATTACTTTAAACGTCGTAGATCCGCCGCCGGTATCATGGGGTTTAGTGCATATCAAAAGATATCGGCGGCAATGCGGGTACTCACCTATGGCATACCCGCGGATTATACTGACGAGTATCTTCGCATTGGGCAAGATACAACCACGGAGTCAGTCCGTAGGTTTGCCAAGTTGGTCATCCGGTTGTACGGTGAGCAGTATCTCCGGGCACCAAACAAGGAAGATACAAAGAGATTAATGGAAATGAATGAAAAAAGGGGATGGCCGGGGATGCTAGGTAGTCTTGATTGTATGCATTGGAGGTGGAAAAATTGCCCAAAGGCATGGCACGGAATGTATTGCAGTAAAAGACGTGATGCTACCATTGTGCTTGAGGCCGTAGCATCTCAGGACACATGGATTTGGCATGCATTCTTTGGGTTGCCGGGAACACTCAATGATATCAATATCCTCAATAGATCTCCTTTGTTCAAAAGATTAATTTCTGGGGATGCTCCAGCTTGCAACTACAAAATCACGAACAATGAGTACTCAATGGGATACTATCTCACCGATGGCATCTATCCCGAATGGGCAACTCTTGTGAAGTCCATCAAGGAGAAAAATGGGGTGCCCTTAACAAGAAAAGAGGCTCATTTCACCAAGGCACAAGAGGCAGCCCGCAAGGATATTGAGAGAGCTTTCGGTGTTTTGCAAGCAAGGTTTGCCATAGTTCGTGGTCCAGCTCGGTTTTGGGACAAAAAAACCTTGGTGAACATCATGAAATGTTGTGTGATTCTACACAACATGATCCTAGAGGATGAGAGAGGGTTAAACCTCCCTTGTTTCTATGACAATGTTGGTACCTGTGTGCAACCGGAAAGAAACCCTTCTCGCATACACGCTTTTCTTCAAGCACATCGTGAGATTGAGGATGCAACCACTCATGGTCGGCTCCGGGATGATCTAGTAGAGCACCACTGGCAGTTGGATGGGCGGCGCATTGGCCCATGATGTATCTTTGTTTTACTTTTCTATGTCCTATTTGATTCGAACAATTAGTGTAATTTGCTCAAACATTGTTGTAATAATTTGAATGATTATTGTTTTATTCGGTGTTGTAATAATAACTAGAATGATTATTGTTTTATGTCAAATGTGATGGAATTTGTGATATGTCATATGATGAAATGTGTGATATATGAAATAAGAGTTTTAAAGGTTGGGGTTGAGGCAAAGACTAGAACCCTTAAATCCAACTCTTAAAGCAGTTTAAGGGTTCGGTTCGAGGGTTCTAGTCTTTGCCCCTGTTTTTCAATCCTTAAAAGTGTCAAAAACTGGCACTTCTCAACCCTTAAAACTGCTATAAGGGTTTGAGAGTTTGAGGGTTCTACTAATAATGCTCTAAGTTTATTTTGTGCGGTGACCCACGTCTGAGCCCAGGCTCGTGTACTGTGAAGCTATGCTCGTTACTTGGAAGGGAAAACTCCATGTGGCATGGATTCTCTGACTTCGTACAACCAAGTCATGGCTACAGTAGCTTAACTTAGCTTCGCTCAGCCGTTGGACAAAAATAAACAGGCCGTGCAAAAAAGGGTAGAGTTTGTAGTATCACATTCTTTTGTACATGTAACACTGGGAGTCTGGGAGAGTATCCCTTCTGTAACGCCTCATTTGGACCGTTCCTGTTTAATCCAATGGCTAAAATGCGAACAAAGTCAGACTTGCTCTTCAAAGTCGGATAAGTAATCCACAACGCATTCTGAATGATATCATAGACTCGTGCCATAATATAATAGCCTTTTTTACACTACACTGATGTCAAAAACACTATTATATTATAAAATGGAGGGAGTAGTTTCTACGGTGTTAGTGGTACCGACACATACACAACCAGTAAATCTCAAAACGCCGCGACCTGACTTTTTTTTTCTGAAACATGGGGCAAAAGATATGTCCTTTTCATTAATTAAGAGAGGAAGAAGTCTGACAAGGTTATATGAAGAGAGAAAATAAAAGACCCCCAACAGAGAGTGCACAACACGAAAACGCTATTCTCAGGGAAGAACGTGTCCCAAATGTTTCGCACCGCGGTTGCCCAAAGCCTCGCCACTCATTGGATGGTGCGAAGAAGGATGATTGGGAGTGCAGAGTTACTTCAAAAGACCCTTGCACACTAGCATAGTGAGGAAAGACATCGCCCTTCTTCTATGAATCCTCTGGGTGGAGACCATGTCGAAACACCAATATTTGATGCTCCTGCCCTGTAGTTTGCTCAAACTGAGACATCCAAGCTGACAAGTTGAAGCCAACCTTTCACCAAGCCCCATAGTCTCAGCGTGCAACGATAGTTGAAGAAAAGGTGCTCGACGCTGCAAAGCTCAAATTTGTGTTGCGCGGAATGGGCTTTTGGATTCATCGTCGAGATCATTTTCAGTCTGAATCATCCGTGCGCGGTCGAGGATGCCTCAACCCACCCGAAGCAACATCCACAGGTCCGGTGAGTTCTCTCGCATGCATCCTCTGCAGCAGCAGCAGGGTGGTTCGATCGCGGATGGACTGCGACCGATCTGAGATCGGAACTGACGCGACCACTTGTCGACCGGCCGGGCTCGTCCTAATGCGCACATACATACACCCTGCAGACTAAAAGCGTCTCCGTCGATCAAAGGCACGATGCAATGCACGTAGACTACGCTTACTACTATCAATGAATGAAGGAAATACGTCCGGAGAAGTGCATGCCCATGACCTTTTCGAGAAGGCACCCTGCGTACGGCTTGGATCCTCTCCGTTGTTCCGAGCCTAGTAGTAGTAGCAAGAGGCCAGTTGCGAGAGCCCCCGGGCCGGGAGGGTGCCTTGCGCCGCAGGACGAGCACAGAGGATGGACTGGCAACTGGTGATCGAGCACCATTGCCGGTGCATCGCGTTCTCTGTATGTGCACTTGCATGGCATCGAGGACTAGCGCCCGGCGTACTCTGCCAAGTGCCGTCGAATCTAAATCTTGATCTATCATCGATGGCATTGGCATCGACCGTGTCGGGGCCGGCGGTCGCTGTCCCACGCCCGGTGATCACCAGCTAGCTAGCGCGAACGCGCGCGGCGAACGGTTGCGACTTGCGTACAGCACGTAGTATGAAGCACAACAACCGCGCCGACCTCTCCTCGATCGAGCGCGACCAGATTCGATCACCGGTCGAAACGAATCGTGAGCTCATTCTCCCGTTCCTTGCAGAAGATGAACGTTCTCGTGCTCGTGCACGAGTCCTTCCAGTCCAGTGAGTTAGTCTATCCAGGCGACCAAGTTACTATGTTACTTTAACGCCTGTTCAACCCAGCGCAATGATGGTGCGAGCCATGCATTCATCCATCCGACTAATCATGCATCGCTCGTGGAACCACGCACGTAACCGGACGGAGCCACGTTTTCCTGAAAAGGAATTCCACGTTGAACAGGCAATGCAAGGCACGGATGGATCGCCGTCGTGCTCGTTCGGCGGCAGGGTCCCACCACGACGGATGGGTTCCCGGACAAAGAGGCAACAAAAGGCGCTCGCCGGTCAAGAGGCTGTCACAGTGGAAGCCAGCAGCGTACTACGACCTTCCACGTGGCCGGACCGATCCCGATCCCGATCGGCGTCGGCGTCGGCATCTCGCCGCGCGCGGGGCAGGCGGCGGACGGACGGTGCACACCGGGGACACGCTCTTCCCGTGGCCGCGGGTGGCTGGCTGGGGCGAAACGGTTGCAAGGATCCGGCCGGCGTCTCCCCCGCTCTGGGAAATCATCCTTTCCTTTCCTTCTCCTTCTCATGACGATCACGATTCACGATCACGAACATACTATAACAGCTACTAGTATCTTGCTCTTTCTTCGCATGGGTCCAGGGAACCTCAAGAGCTAACAGTCTCATCCAGACAACCTCAAGAGCAAGGTAAGCGTCGCTTTCCTCCCATAATTAGCTTAAGCATAGGTACGGACAGCCAAAAGATCAATTCTGTTCACGCAGTAATTTCCGTCTGCACCAACCGCGCATTTCATCCAACCAAATTCCAGGCCGACGAGCTGGCCAGCTGTGTCTCCTTGATCCGTAATTTGTGTGACACTGGATGTGGACCCACGAGGCAATGAGTATCACGTTGGAAAATGGCACCGAATGTGATGTGAATCCAGTGTGGCCATGAGTATACATCACATTGTAACACACATTATTAATCCTTTTTTGAACGATGGCACACATTTTCAATTTAATTGTTTGTTGGTCAAACCTAAATTTTGAAATATGTGAGCATTTTACATGAGAAAGAACCAAGAGGGCGCTAGATATGCTGTGGTTAGAATCCGGCCATTTCTTGCACTAGTAGGAGTTGTGTTTTGGACTCAACAGTTCCTTGCAAATGCAAATCCACATGTCTCTGAATACGCGGCTCCATCTGTATCTCCTGCATTCAATTGCAGTGTATCATGGATAACGGTTCTTCCCGCTTCTTCTTGGAAATGATTTGTGTTTCTTTTTCAACAATGATTTAGGAGTGACATGTTTCTTCTCTTCTTTCTGTGTGCCTCTCGTTTGCTCGGAGCCCACGCGATGTGACATGCACACAATTATTCAGTTGGATTATGCACGAGAATTAAGCAAGCAATACTATGTGATGTGTGCTGCACCCTGATCATGTATGTATTTGAGATCATGCATCAAACAACGTAGCAAAACACAGTAACACCTTTCCGGACGCAATTGTACCGTGCATTCGCTGTTGATTGCTTACGGGAACGGAAAAGAAGAGTCTGACGTTGATTTTTTCAGGTGACTTGTGATTATCGATCCCTTATGCGCATTTGCTAACTTAAAATTTTAAAATGTTTGATGCATGTAGAAAGAATAAAGAGGGAATTGGTAGAATTGTTGATCTATTGCTTCAGTCTCATGGGTGTATATATAGGAGTACGTGATTCTCTTGGAGTACAAGACAAGGTAGAACAAATCCTTCCACGCAAAAAAAAGAATAAATCCTAGTTTATATTATTTTTTCCTAAACAATCACGATACTCAACATCCTTTCGCAGTCACAACGGTAGCGACTCAGACAATGAGGCTGGAGAAGAATCCCAAGGTAAGCCGACGGACATCCCCCACATTCGTAACAATCAATGCATCGCGAGAGTCGTGATTGGAGTGGGAACCGATGAGGTTGCTCAAGTAAGGCGGTAGCCCTTTGTCCCGATGTCGATGTAGCCGAGAACGTAGGGTGGTGCAACCTTCGTCGAGGTAGCCGTGTGAGGGACGCCGTGGTCGATGTCGAGTCGGGATGGCCGGTGTCGAGGTAGTCATCGTGGAGCCGCGGGAGCAAAGAGGCGCAAAGTCAGTCATGGGAACTCGAGGTGCGTGATATGTCTCCAACGTATCTATAATTTATGAAGTACTCATACCATGTTTACATCAATTTTATATGGTTTTGGTACGATTTGAATGGAATTTATCTGGACTAACGCTGTTTTCAGCAAAACTACCATGGTCTCGTTTTTTGTGCAGAAATAAAAGTTCTCGGAATGGACTGAAAATTTACGGTGATGTTTTATGGACCAAAAGAGACCCCAAAGCTTCGTAGGAGGGCTAGAAGACCCACGACGCCACGACAAGCTCGCTAGGCGCGCCCTACCCCCAGGGAGGGGCGAGCGAGCTTGTCGCTTCCTTGTGGACCCCCTTGACATGAGACCGACACCAAAAATTTCTATAAATACCCAAACTCCCAGAAAGAACCCTAAATGAGAAGTTCCGCCGCCGCAAGCCTCTGTATCCACGAAAGCTCAATCAGGACCATGTTCCGGCACCCTATCGGAGGGGGAAATCATCACCGGAGGCCATCTTCATCATTCCGGTGGTCACCATGATGAGGATGGAGTAGTTCACCCTCGGGGCTGAGGGTATGTACTAGTAGCTATGTGTTTGATCTCTCTCTCTCTCCCTCTCTCTTTCCCGTGTTCTTGATTTGGCACGATCTTAATGTACCGCGAGCGTTAGTATATTTGGATCTTATGGTGTTCTTCCCTCTCTACCTTCTTGTGATGAATTGAATCTTTTCCTGAGGTTTTGTTATGTCGGATTGAATCTTTTGGATGTGAGAACACTTGATGTATGTCTTGTGATGGGATATCCCTGGTGACAATGGGATGTTCCATTGATTCACTTGATGTATGTTTCGGTTATCAACTTGCGAATTTCCGTGATGACATTGGGGTAATCTATGCATAGCGGTTGATTCGTGTTTTCGTATTCCTTTCTCCGATAGAAATCTTAGGGTACTCTTTGAAGTTCTTTGTGTTGGATTGAATATTATGAATCTGAAGTTGTTTGATGCATATCATATAATAAACTCACGAACACTTGTGGTGACATTCAAGTATCTAGGTGACATTAGAGTTAGTTGATGTGTATCATATGGTACTATTTTAGTACGAACTCTAGGGTTGTTTGTGACGCTTATAGGAATATCTCAATGGATTTATCAGAAAGAATAACGGTGAGGTGGTTTCATACCCTACGATCAATTTCATCTTATGTTCTTTGCGATAGGAACTTTAGGGTGATTCTTTATTGCATGTTGAGGGATGATACATCTCCAACGTATCTATAATTTTTGCTTGTTCCATGCTGTTATACTATCATTCTTGGATGTTTTACAATTATTTTATAAAAAAATTATATCATTTTTGGGACTAACCTATTCACATAGTGTCCAGTGCCAGTTGCTGTTTTTGCTTGTTTTTTACTTCGTAGATATCAGTACCAAACATAGGGAATTTTTTGAAGAATTTTTCTGGGCCCTGCATCGCCTCTTCGCCCTATAAATACCAAAATATTCTAAAAACCCTAGGGGAGTCGACGAAAAACAATTCCAATCGCCACAAGTTCTAGAACCACGAGATCCAATCTAGACACCGTCTCGGAGGGGTTCATCATCCTCATTGGTGCCTCTTCGATGATGTGTGAGTAGTTCATCATAGACCTATGGGTCTGTAGGCAGTAGCTAGATGGCTTCCTCTCTCTCTTTGGATTCTCAATACAATGGTTTCTTGGAGATATATTTGATGTAACTCTTTTTTGCGGTGTGTTTGTTGGGATCCGATGAACTTTGAGTTTATGATTAAGTCTATATCCATGAATATTATTTGAATCTTTTTTTGATATCTTATATGCATGATTATTTATATCCTCGTATTTATTCTTTGAATCTTTGGTTTAGTTAGGCCAACTAGATCAATTTTTATTGCCATGGGAAGATGTGCTTTGTGATGGGTTCGATCTTGCGGTGTTCTTTCCGAGTGACAGAAGGGGCAGCAAGACACGCATGTATCGTTGCTATTAAGGATAACAAGATGGGGGCTAATCCTACATGAATAGATATCGTCTACATCATGTCATCGTTCTTATTGCATTGCTCCGTTTACCTTGAACTTAATACACTAGATGCATGCTGGATAGCGGTCGATGTGTGGAGTAATAGTAGTAGATGAAGGCAGGAGTCGGTCTACTAATTTTGGACGTGATGCCTATATATTGATCATTGCGTTGGATATCGTCATAATTATTTGATCTTCCATCAATTTCCCAACAGTAATTTGTTTACCCACCGTGTGCTATTTCTTGAGAGAAGCCACTAGTGAAATCTACGGCCCCAAGGTCTATTCTTTATCATATTTGCTTTATGATCTATTATTTGCCATTTTTATTTTCAGATCTATTATTTCGAAAACCCAAAAATACCTTGCTGCACTTTTTATTTGCATATTTTATTTCATATTTTATCGAGATCTATTTATCCAATCTATCACAAATTTTATCCCATCAACTTGACAATTTCTGGCACTGTTACCCGTAGAGGGATTCACAACCCCTCATAAGCGTCGGGTTGCAAGTATTTGTTATTTGTGTGTAGGTACCGTTTACATAGTGTTGCTTGGTTCTCCTACTGGATCGATACCTTGGTTTCATAACTGAGGGAAATACCTACCATAGCTGTGCTGCATCATCCCTTCCTCTTTGGGGAAATACCGACGTAGTTCAAGCGACATTAAGGGATTGTTATATGATCCAATTATGTTATCATTGTTGAGATATTTTGCACTTATGAAAGTATGAACCCTAGCTAGGCCTTGTTTTCAAGCATTGCAATACCGTTTTGATCACTTTTGTTAGTTGCTACCTTGTTATTTTTACATTTTCAGATTACAAAAACATATATCTACTATTTATATTACACTTGTACCACCATCTCTTCACCGAACTAGTGCAGCTATACAATTTACCATTGTATTGGGTGTGTTGGGGACACAAGAGACTCTTTGTTATTTTGTTGCATGGTTGTTTGAGAGAGACCATCTTCATACTACGCCTCCCACGGGTTGGTAAATCTTATGTCATCCACTTGAGGGAAAATTGCTATTTTCCTACAAAACTCTACGCTTGGAGGCCCAACACGAGTCTAAAAGAATAAGTTGTGTAGTAGACATTAAGCTCTTTTCTGGTGCCGTTGCCGGGGAGGTGAGTGCTTGAAGGTATACCTTTAGATCTTGCAATTGAATCTTTTAGTTTCTTGTTTTATCACTAGTTTGATTTATAAAAGAAAACTACAAAAATGGAATTGGGGTTGCTCGTATTATTCGTCTTTATCATGTATTTCTTGAAAAGGATGGATCAGAAAACTGTGCTCAATTGTTAGAAGAAGAATTCGATAAAATGTTTGACATAAAATCCATAAATGATAAGCATGATTGCAATGTTGTTAGTATGAATTCTTTGAATACCCATGATGGTAATGATATGCAAAGCTACAAGCTTGGGGATGCTATGTTTGATGAAGATGATATATTTAGTCCCCCCAAGTTTTGATGAGAAAATTTATTACGATGATTGCATACCTCCTATTTATGATGATTATATTGATGAAAGTGGATTTGGAGAGGTCGTGACTTTATTTAGTGATGAATCCACTGTTGGGGAATGTAGTATTTCAAAACAAATCCTACGATCATGCAAGGTCTATCTAGGAGATGCATAGCAACGAGACGGGGAGAGTGTGTCCACGTACCCTTGTAGACTGAAAGCGGAAGCGTTTAGAAACGCGGTTGATGTAGTCGAACGTCTTCACGATCCAACCGATCCAAGTACCGAACGTACGGCACCTCCGTGTTCAGCACACGTTCAACACGATGATGTCCCTTGAGCTCTTGATCCAGTTGAGGACGAGGGAGAGTTCCGTCAGCACGACGCCCTGGCGATGGTGATGATGAAGTTACCGGCGCAGGGCTTCGCCTAAGCACTACGACGATATGACCGAGGTGGTAAACCGTGGAGGGGGGACACCGCACATGGCTAAGAGATGTCTGTTGTGTCTTTGGGGTCCCCCCCGCCTCTGTATATAAAGGGGGAGGAGGAGGTAGCCGGCCTAGGGGGTGCGCCATAAGGGGGGAGTCCTACTTGGACTCCTAGTCCAAGTAGGATTCACCCCCCTCCTTCCTTCCACTGGAGAGGGAAAAGGGGAAGGGAGAGAGAGGGAGAAGGAAAGAGGGGGGCCACCCCTTCCCCTAGTCCAATTCGGTTTGGGCAAAAGGGGGGCCCGCCCCTCTCACGTGTCCTTTCTCCTCTCCTCCAATAAGGCCCAATAGGCCCAATACTTCTCCCGGGGGGGGGGGGGGGCCCGGTAACCTCCCGGTTCTCCAAAAAAATGCCCGAACCACTCGGAACCATTCCGATGTCCAAATGCAACCTTCCAATATATGAATCTTTACCTCTCGACCATTTCGAGACTCCTCGTCATATCCGTGATCTCATCTGGGAATCCGAACAAACTTCGGTCATCAAATCACACAACTCATAATACAAATCATCATCGAACGTTAAGCGTGCAGACCCTACGGGTTCGAGAACTATGTAGACATGACCGAGACACATCTCCGGTCGATAACCAATAGCGGAACCTGGATGCTCATATTGTCTCCTACATATTCTACGAAGATCTTTATCGGTCAAACCGCATAACAACATACGTCATTCCCTTTGTCATCGGTATGTTACTTGCCCGAGATTCGATCGTCGGTATCAGCATACCTAGTTCAATCTCGTTACTGGCAAGTCTCTTTACTCATTCCGTAATCAACATCCCGCAACTAACTCATTAGTCACATTGCTTGCAAGGCTCATAGTGATGTGCATTACCGAGAGGGCCCAGAGATACCTCTCCGATACACGGAGTGACAAATCCTAATCTCGATCTATGCCAACTCAACCAACACCATCGGAGACACCTGTAGAGCATCTTTATAATCACCCAGTTACGTTGTGACGTTTGATAGCACACAATGTGTTCCTCCAGTATTCGGAAGTTGCATAATCTCATAGTCAGAGGAACATGTATAAGTCATGAAGAAAGCAACATCAATAAAACTTAATGATCAGTATGCTAAGCTAACGGATGGGTCTTGCCCATCACATCATTCTCCTAATGATGACCCCGTTCATCAAATGACAACACATGTCTATGGTTAGGAAATTTAACGATCTTTGATTAACGAGCTAGTCTAGAAGAGGCTTACTAGGGACACTGTGTTTTGTCTATGTATCCACACATGTATCAAGTTTCTGGTTAATACAATTCTAGCATGAATAATATACATTTATCATGATATAAGGAAATATAAATAACAACTTTATTATTGCCTCTAGGGCATATTTCCTCCAGTCTCCCTCTTGCACTAGATTTAATGATCTAGTTCACATCGCCATGTGATTTAACACCAATAGTTCACATCACCATGTGACCAACACCTGAAGGGTTTACTAGAGTCAATAATCTAGTTCACATTGCTATGTGATTAACATCCAAAGAGTACTAAGGTGCGATCATGTTTTGCTCGTGAGAGAAGTTTATTCAACAGGTCTGCCACATTCAGATCTGTATGTATATTGTAAATTTCTATTACTACAATGCTCTGCATGGAGCTACTCTAGCTAATTGCTCGCATTTTAATATGTATCCAGACTGAGACTCAGAGTCATCCAGATTAGTGTTAAAGCTTGCATCGACGTGACTCTTTACGATGAACTCTTTATCACCTCCATAACCGAGAAATATTTCCTTTGTCCTCTAAGGATAATTTTGACCGCCGTCCAGTGATCTACTCCTGGATCACTATTGTACCCATTTGCCAAACTCATGGCAAGGTACACAATAGGTTTGGTATACATCATGGCATACTTTATAGAACCTATGGCTGAGGCATAGGGAATGACTTTCATTCTCTCTCTATCTTCTTCCGTGGTCGGGTTTTGAGTCTTACTCAACTTCATACCTTACAACTCAGGCAAGCACTCCTTCTTTGACTGATCCATTTGAACTCCTTCAAAATATTATCAAGGTATGCACTCATCGAAAGTCTTATCAAACGTCTTGATCTATCTTTATAGATTTGATGTCCAATATGTAAATAGCTTCACCGAGGTCTTTCTTTGAAAAACTCCTTTCAAACACTCCTTTATGCTTTCCAGAGAATTACATCATTTCCGATCAACAATATGTCATTCACATATATACCATCAGAAAGGTTGTAGTGCTCCGACTCACTTTCTTGTAAATACAGGCTTCACCGTGATAGCCCACAAGTATAGGAGATCGCAACAATTTTCGAGGGTAGAGTATTCAACCCAAATTTATTGATTCGACACAAGGGGAGCCAAAGAATATTCTCAAGTATTCGTAGCTGAGTTGTCAATTCAACCATACCTGGAAACTTAATATCTGCAGCAAGGTATTTAGTAGCAAAGTAATATGATAGTAGTGGTAACGGTGGCAAAAAGTAACGATAGCAAAAGTAATATTTTTGGGTTTTGTAGTGATTGTGACAGCAGCAGCGGAAAAGTAAATAAGCGAAGAACAATATATGAAAAGCTTGTAGGTGATGAAGCTATGTACCTAGGGTAGGGTCATGGATCTGTCCAACATACCCTCCCCAAGGACATATCTACAAAGAATCAGAAGCAGTCGAAGAGAAACCATCATCCACTCGACCATGAAGATGTGTTCACTCGACCACCTTGAAGACACTCGACCACCAGAAGATGAGAAGCCCTTCAGTCCGCAACGGTCGGGGTCTAAACCATAGCTTTATGGACATTTATAGCACTTTACTTCGGTAACACTCCTCCTTTATGAACATTGAACCCTGTGTAATGGAGGAGAGCTGGGGTCCTGGCGCACTCTATATAAGCCACCCCCTCCTCTGGGACAAGGGTTCACATCTTTTGTAAACTCTCACACACATATAATCCAGTCGACCGCCTCAGGGCACCGAGACGTAGGGCTGTTACTTCCTCCAAGAAGGGCCTGAACTCGTAAAACTCGTGTGTACAACTACTCCATAGCTAGGATCTTGCCTCCTCATACCTACCCCCCATTCTACTGTCAGTCTTAGATCCACGACAGTTGGCGCCCACCGTGGGGCATGTGTCTTAGCGACTTATTGGAGAAGTTGCAATTTTTCCGATCCCCTTCATCATGGTTTCAGGTGGAGGTTTGGCTGAGGGCTGCGAGATCCGTCTCGGCGCGCTCATGTTTGTCGGCGACGACTCTGCTTGGCTTCAGGAGGCTCCACTCGACGTCGACGCGCTCCCCGTCTGTGGGGCGACGCCCTTTCGCGCGTGCGTCCGCGGCGTCCTCCTGCGGCAGCCGTCGACCCAGTATCAGTCGACTCCAGCAGCTTTCCCCCTCCCTGCGGCCCGCCGGAGCAAACGCTCCGGTCGGTCGAGGCTTCAGCGGTGGGTGAGGCATGCGGTGGCCCGCCAGTCGGCCACCCCTCAAGTCGCGGTGATTGAGCCCGATGAAACTCTCTACGACCTGTTCGATCTGTCGACTGGCTCTGTAGAGACCGCATCCGAGTGCAACAGTAGCGACCCAGCGGCTGAAGTTCTGATGGTCAATGGACCACGCAGCCCTCCTGGCTTCACCCGTGAAGACGGAGGCGACGGGAACGGCGATCCGTCACGCGTTCATGAAGAGTATCGCCCCGGACCCCTCTCTTCGCAACAGAGGGAGGAACTTCGCTGCCGGAATATGGATGCACTACATACTCCTATAGTTGGAGAAACCCCTGAGGCCCAGGCCTTGGAGCAGGCGCGCTTGGCCAACTTGGCTGAACGCACTCGACTGAAGAACCTCCAGCGCGCACTCGATGATCGTGCTCGGCAGCGTGCTCCCGAATCCAGTCGACGCCAACTTCCTCCGACTCAGGTATACCGAACCCCGATCCAGAATCTAGCAGCTGCTGCCCGGATAGCGGAGTCGATCCAACCCTCCCAGTGAGAAGCTGGCCGAGGTCTGGTGCAGATCCGAGCCTTGCTCCGGGCGGCAGGAGAACAGAATATGGTTGTATCTTAGTCGCGGAATAGGATCCATAGTAGATCCGTGGCTGCGGACACAGTTCAGTCGACCCATAGCCCATGATCACCCCTGAGGCGTGAGGGACGTGGAGATCGACGAGATCAGTACAGAAACCGAGAGCAGTATGATCACCGAGTCAATCACGATGATCGTCGTTGAGTGCCCACGCCTCCCCCAAGGAGTGGGTCGTACGTGCCTCGACAACATGAAGACAGACGCCCTCACAGTGTTGGGTGAGGTATTCCAGTCGACCCCAGGGAGCCAGGCTTTGATGCGAGATATATTCTCGTTCAGGGCTTGGTAGACAGAAACAGAGCTCACCGAGAGGGCCATGACAGAGATCCGCAAACCAGCAATAGAGCGCATGTCTCAGGACCAGAGTGCTTCAGCAGAGCTATCAGAGCTGCAGTGATTCCCCCCAACTTCAGGTTGGCGACTGGAGTCAGTAAGTTTACTGGTGAGTCCAAGCCGGACACTTGGCTTGAAGACTATCGAGTGGCTGTCCAGATTGGTGGCGGCAATGATGAAGTGGCCATGAAACACCTTCCTCTGATGTTGGAGGTCTCGGCTAGAGCATGGCTGAATCAGTTGACGCCTAGCAGTATTTATACTTGGGAAGATCTTGCCCGAGTGTTTGTCAGAACATTCGAGGGCACTTGCAAACGGCCGGCAGGTTTGACAGAATTACAGTGTTGTGTTCAGAAACCGAATGAAACTTTGAGGTATTATATCCAAAGATGGATCACCCTGCACCACACGGTAGATGATGTGTCATATCATCAGGTAATTTGTGCCTTTAAGGAAGGTGTCAGGTATCGGGAGTTGAATATGAAATTCGGCCGGACAGAAAGTATGACTCTGGCTCGGATGATGGAGATTGCCACCAAGTATGCCAATGGTGAAGAAGAAGAACGACTCCGGAGTGGAAAGCACAAAGCAGTCGCCCACGAAGCCGGAGGAGGAAACTCCGGTCGGAAACAGAAGCCCAAGGCCGAGCCAGCTGCTCCTGGTGAAGCCTTGGCTGTGGTTCAAGGGAAGTTCAAGGGGAAGCCCAAAGGGCCGTGGAACCCCAAAAAAGTAAAAGATCAAGATGGAAATGACGTGTTGGATCTGCCGTGCCACATCCACACCAAAAAAGATGAAGAGGGTAATTTCATTTACCCGAAGCACACCACTCGGCAGTGTCAGCTCCTAATCCAGCAATTCTGAGAGAAACTGCCCAAGGAAAAGGAGAAGGAAGCAGACAAGGCTGAGGACGAGGAAGAGGATGATGATGGGTATCCCCACGTGAATTCCACGCTGATGATTTTTGCTGATGTTGAGAGCAAAAGTTGATTGAAAGTCATCAATAGAGAAGTGAACATGGTCGCTCCGGTGACGCCCAGTTATTTGAAGTGGTCGCAGACTGCCATTACATTCGACCAGTCTGATCATCCAGTGCACATAGCCACCCCTGGGAGGCAAGCACCGGTGGTCGACCCGGTGGTCGAAGGCACTCGACTGACAAAAGTCTTAATGGATGGTGGCAGTGGCCTGAACATACTGTATGCAGAGACATTGAAGGGAATGGGCATTCTGATGTCCAGACTCAGCGAGAGCAATATGAGTTTCCATGGGGTCATTCCAGGCAAGAAGGCTGCATCACTCGTCCAGATTGCTCTCGACGTGGTTTTCGGTGATTCCAAGAATTACCGCAAAGAAAAGTTGACATTTGAAGTTGTGGATTTCCAAAGTGCTTATCATGCCATTCTGGGCAGGCCAGCTTATGCACGATTTATGGCTCTACCATGTTACGTGCATCTCAAATTGAAGATGCCTGGTCCCAAAGGGGTGATCACTATCTCTGGTAACCGGAAGAAGGCGGAAGAGTGCTTCCAGAAGGGCTCAAAGATCGCCGATGCTCAGATGGCCGTGGTAGAATTGCAAGAATACCAGAAAAATGCAGATCCGAATGATTTGTTGTGAGCTAAGAAGCCAGCCACAGATTCAGCATTCCAGTCGTCCGGTGAAACGAAGTCGATTCACATTCACCCGATAGATCCCAATGCTGCTCCGACTCATATTTCAACCACACTCGACTCCAAATAGGAAGAAGTGCTCATCCAGTTCCTCCGTGAGAACTGGGACATCTTTGCATGGAAGCCTTCTAACATGCTGGGTGTTCCCAGGGGACTGGCTGAGCATCGTTTGCGAGTCGACCCAAAAGTGAAACCAGTCAAAGAACATCTTCGACAGTCCGCCGTACAGAAGAGAAAGGCAATCGGTGAAGAGGTGGCTCGGCTTTTGGCAGCTGAGTTTATCCGAGAGATTTACCACTCCGAGTGGTTAGCCAATGTTGTCATGGTCCCAAAGAAGGACAACTCACTTCGCATGTGCATTGATTTTAAGCATATCAATCGGGCCTGCCCGAAAGATCACTTTCCTCTCCCTCGCATCGACCAGATGGTCGACTCGACTGCAGGGTGCGAGCGTTTGTCCTTTTTGGACGCCTACTCCGGGTACCACCAGATCCGTCTGTACGGACCCGACGAGATAAAGACAGCTTTTATCACCCCGTTTGGGTGCTTCTGTTATGTCACAATGCCATTCGGTTTGAAGAACGCTGGAGCCACATTCATGCGGATGATTCAGAAGTGCCTGCTCACTCAGATCAGTCGGAATGTGGAAGCATACATGGATGACATTGTGGTCAAGTCACGTAAAGGTTTCGACCTACTGACTGACCTTGCTGAAACCTTTGCCAGCCTCAGAAGGTATGATATCAAGCTCAATCCATCAAAGTGCACGTTTGGAGTTTTGGGCAGAAAATTACTCGGTTTCCTCGTTTCAGAACGAGGGATCGATGCTAACCCGGAGAAAGTGGGTGCTATACTCCGAATGAAACGCCCTGTGCGTGTGCATGATGTCCAGAAGCTTACTGGTTGCTTGGCCGCCCTAAGTCGATTCATTTCTCGCCTCGGTGAAAAGGCGCTGCCTCTTTACCGACTGATGAAGAAATCAGATAAGTTCGAGTGGACCCCAGAAGCTGATGCAGCATTTGCAGAGCTAAAAGCCCTGCTTTCCACCCAGCCGGTGCTTGCTGCTCCAATCATCAAAGAGCCTTCACTGCTTTATATAGCAACCACTGGACAAGTCGCCAGTACAGTACTTACGGTCGAGCGGGAAGAAGAAGGAAAAGCTTATAAAGTTCAGCGCCCAGTTTATTATATTTCTGAAGTCCTGACTCCATCAAAGCAGAGATATCCGCACTATCATAAGCTCGTCTATGGGATTTACATGACCACGAAGAAGGTTGCACACTATTTCTCTGATCACTCTGTTAGAGTCGTCAGTAATGCTCCATTGTCAGAGATTCTGCACAACAGAGATGCAACTGGTCGAGTGGAAAAATGGGCGATTTGAACTCCTTCCCTTGGATATCAAGTTTGAGGCAAACAAAGCTATCAAGTCCCAAGCAATAGCAGATTTCCTCGCCGAGTGGATCGAACAGCAACTGCGGACTCAAGTTCACTCGGAGCATTGGACCATGTTCTTTGACGCATCCAAAATGCTGAATGGTTCTGGTGCTGGGGTAGTACTGGTATCCCCCCGAGGAGACAGGCTCAGATATGTCCTCCAGATTCACTTTGATTCCTCCAGCAATGAAGCAGAGTATGAAGCACTCCTGTATGGGTTGCGCATGGCCATTTCACTCGGCGTCCGTCGCCTCATGGTCTACGGCGACTCAGATTTGGTAGTCAATCAAGTGATGAAGGAGTGGGATGTCAGAAGCCCAGCCATGACTGGTTACTGCAACGTGGTGAGGAAGCTGGAAAAGAAGTTTGAGGGGTTAGAGCTCCATCACATACCCTGACTGAAAAATCAAGCAGCCGATGACTTGGCAAAGATAGGTTCCAAGAGAGAAGCCATTCCTAGCAATGTGTTTTTGGAACATATTCACACGCCGACAGTTCAGGAAGATCCTTTTACTGAAGAGCCTCCGCAGCCTAAGAGCGCCACAGACCCGACTGAAGTCGAGGTCCCAGCCGTGGTCGACCTGATCATGGACGTTCTGGCCATTACTCCCGACTGGACAGTGCCCTACATTGCGTACATCCTCAGGAAAGAACTCCCAAAGGATGAGGAAGAGGCTCGACAGATCGTCCGTTGATCCAAGGCCTTTACTGTGATAAGAGGACAACTGTTCAGGGAAAGCGTGACTGGAGTCGGTCAGAAATGCATAACACCAGAAGAAGGTCGAATGATCCTCAATGACATCCACTCGGGGACCTGTGGTCACCATGCGTCCTCTCGGGCCATCGTGGCTAAAGCATACCGAGCTGGATTTTATTGGCCACGAGCAAACGAAATGGCGAAAGATATAGTCGACAGATGTGAAGGCTGCCAGTTTTACTCCGACTTGTCTCACAAGCCAGCGTCAACCCTGAAGACCATCCTCCTCATCTGGCCCTTTGTTGTTTGGGGACTGGATATGGTTGGACCACTGAGAACTGGCAGGAGCGGCTTCACTCATGTGCTCGTTGCAGTCGACAAGTTTACCAAATGGATCGAAGCTAAACCTATCAAAAACCTTAAGGCCAGCACCGCTGTCAGTTTTATCAGAGAATTGACATTCAGATATGGAGTTCCACACATCATCATCACGGACAACGGGTCGAACTTCGATTCTGATGAGTTTAGAGCTTTCTGCGCTTCTCAAGGCACACGAGTCAACTATGCTTTAGTCGCTCACCCACAGTCGAACGGACAAGCAGAAAGAGCCAATGGCCTAATTCTCAAAGGGCTGAAACCCCGACTGATGCGTGATCTCAAACACGCAGCAGGTGCTTGGGTTGATGAACTTCCGTCAGTTCTATGGGGTTTAAGGACAACTCCTAATCGGTCGACCGGACGAACTCCGTTCTTCTTAGTCTATGGAGCCGAAGCTGATCTGCCAAGTGACCTGCTCCACAACGCACCCCGAGTCGAGCTCTTCTCTGAAGAGGAAGCAGAACAGGCCCGACAAGATTCAGTCGATCTCTTAGAGGAGGCAAGAGAGATGGCCTTGATCCGGTCGACCATTTATCAACAAGACTTGCGTCAATTCCATGCCAGAAATGTGAGGGGTCGAGCCTTTCAAGAAGGAGACCTGGTTCTTCGAGTGGATCAACAGAAACCACACAAGCTCACCCCGACTTGGGAAGGCCCCTTCATCATCACCAAAGTTCTCCACAATGGAGCATACCATCTTTACAGCGTTGAGCATCAGAAAGACGAGCCACGGGCTTGGAACGCGGAGCTGCTCCGCCCCTTTTATACTTAAGCACTAGTTCGAATAAAATGTAATAAGAAACACCTTTGTAATTTGTTTATCGAAGACAATAGCTTACAGTCCTCTCATACGATTGTTGTTGTT
Organism: Triticum urartu; assembly: GCF_003073215.2. Taxonomy (NCBI): domain Eukaryota; kingdom Viridiplantae; phylum Streptophyta; class Magnoliopsida; order Poales; family Poaceae; genus Triticum; species Triticum urartu. The sequence continues at coordinate 506,811,756 of NC_053023.1, read as the reverse complement.
CTTATTTACTTCTGAAATCCCCCAGTGGGTGGGCTTAGTCGCGAATCCGTTTCACCTAAGTTCAACAGAAAATCCTACCGAGTGGAGAGCAATCCTCCCACTCGGGGGCTTAGCTGCAGTCCAGCACTCGCCTAAGTTCTCTCACTCGGAGGCTTAGCTGCAGTCCAGTACTCGCCTAAGTTTGTAAAATCCTACCTAGTGGAGAGCAATCCTCCCACTTGGGGGCTTAGCTGCAGTCCAACACTCGCCTAAGCTCTCTCACTCGGAGGCTTAGCTGCAGTCCAGTACTCACCTAAGTTTGAAAAAATCCTACCGAGTGGAGAGCAATCCTCCCATTCGGGGGCTTAGCTGTAGTCCAGTACTCGCCTAAGTTCTCTCACTCAGAGGCTTAGCTACAGTCCAATACTCGCCTAAGTTCGAAAAAAATCCTACCGAGTGGAGAGCAATCCTCCCATTTGGGGGCTTAGTTGCAGTCCAGTACTCGCCTAAGTTCTCTCACTCAAAGGCTTAGCTGCAGTCCAATACTCGCCTAAGTTCAAAAAAATCCTACCAAGTGGAGAGAAATCCTCCCATTCGGGGGCTTAGCTGCAGTACAGTACTCGCCTAAGTTCTCTCACTCAGAGGCTTAGCTACAGTCTAATACTCGCCTAAGTTCGAAAAAATCCTACCGAGTGGAGAGCAATCCCCCCACTCGGAGGCTTAGCTGAAGTCCAGTACTCGCCTAAGTTTGAAACATATCCCTATCCACAAGGATGATGAGGTGCAGGTCGACTGCAACCTTCTCCTTCGGAGCTACGTCACAAGTACAACGCATGCTCCGTACCTATCCGCAAGGACGACGAGGTGCAGGTCGACTGCAACCTTCTCCTTCGGAGCTACGACACAAGTACAACGTGCGCTCCATCCATATCCGCAAGGACGACGAGGTGCAGGTCGACTACAACCTTCTCCTTTGGATCTACGGCACAAGTACAATGTACGCTCCATCCCTATCCGCAAGGACGACGTGGTGCAGGTCAACTGCAACCTTCTCCTTCGGAGCTACGACACAAGTACAACGTGCGCTCCATCCATATCCGCAAGGACGACGAGGTGCAGGTCGACTGCAACCTTCTCCTTCGGAGCTACAACACAAGTACAACGTGCGCTCCATCCATATCTGCAAGGACGACAAGGTGCAGGTCGACTGCAACCTTCTTCCTCGGAGCTACGACACAAGTACAATGTGCGCCCCATCCCTATCCGCAAGGACGACGAAGCGCAGGTCGACTGTAGCCACCATTTCAGAGCTGCATCTCCAGCGCAAAGACTATTCCGAGCAGTGAATAAAGTCCATTCGAAGGCAAAACGCAAGCACATTCGGAGATAAACCAAATTCGGATAAATCCTAGAGTTCCAAGCAGCAAATCAAAAGTATTCGGGCATCAAGCCCGAAGGAGTTTAACGGTTACAACAATCACTCGGCATTCCGAGGCAAATTTAAAGCAGATTCAAGTCTCATAAGTTGTTCACTCGGCAGGAGGAGGGTCGGCAGGCTCCACGAATGAGTCCAGGTCGATCCCATCAGCAATCCGAGTAGCGGTAGTAATGAAAGTCTCCATGAAGGACTGGAAGTCATGTTTTTTGGTGTTAGCGACTTTGATCGCAGCCAGCTTGTCTTCACGAGCCTCCTTGCAATGGACTCGCACCAAGGACATCGCCACGTCAGCACCACACCGGGCGGAGGACTTCTTCCATTCTTGCACTCGGTCAGGGATCTCGTTCAGTCGAGCCATCAGGGATTCCAGGTCATTTTGAAGCATCGCCCTCGGCCAAAGCGATGAGTCGATTCGGGAGACTACCTCCTTCAGACGCACAAGGTAGCTTGTGGCGCTGGTGATACGGGACTCCAGGCAGAGCACGTTCATTGCGGTTTCGTCGCAAACTAGAGAAGCGATAGGGTCCAGACCCATCTTGACCTTTCCAGTTTCCTCGTCGAAGTCTTGGCAGAATTCTGCAGCCAAAAATTAGTGAATCGACCGAGCAAGATCCGATCGCAAGCATCAACACAGTCGGTTTAAAAGAAATACCTTCCAGCGTGAGATAGAGCTTCTTGGTGAGAGTCCTCATATAAGCTTCTGTGTCGTTCCTCTTGCGGATCGCGGACTCTAGCTTTTCATTCAGGACAACCTTGTCCTTCTTCAGACTAGTCACTTCATGGTTAGCTTCATTGAGGCAAGATTTCAGTTTGTTCACCTCCCCTTCCAGCGTTCCGACTGAAGCAAGCTTCTGGTCTGCGAGGGCAGTTTTATCTTCGGCTGCTTTTTGCGCGGCGGCGAGGTCCGAGTCCTTCTTCTCCAGAGCCAACTTCATTTTCTCTGCAAAATAAGCAATCGACTGGAACAAGAGATCAAAGAAATATATTGAAAGTCAGTCGACAGCCAGTTACCTTCCATACCAGCAGCTTCGTCTTGACCTTTCTTCAGATTCTGCTGGGCCAATTCCAAGTCGAGGTTGAGTTGCCTCTGCTTCTCCTCAAGTTCAGCAAACTTGGAAATAAGAGTACAAGACTTCTGCAGAAGGCAAAAGACGGGCTAGTTGATAAGATCAAAGGTTGTTTACTTCCGAGTGAAAAAAACCTAAAGAAGTTCGCTTAGACCCCAGCCGACTGCACACAGTCGACTGTGGTCTCGGGGACTACACCCAGCGGGTGCACTTGGCGTGCCCCCGCTGATTAAGATCCAACTCGACCGGTCCACCCGGACCAAGTAAAAAAAAGCTGTTCAGACCACAGTCGACTGCCAGCAGTCGACTGCGGTCTCGGGGACTACACCTAGTGGGTGCACTTGGCGTGCCCCCATCGGTTCAGATCCTACTCGACCGGTCCGCCTAAGTCGAGTGGAAGAAAAGGAAAATAAAGAAGGTAGAACTCAGACCCCAGTCGACTGCCTGCAGTCGACCGCGGTCTCGGGGACTACACCCTGTGGGTGCACTTAGCGTGCCCCCACCGGTTCAGATCCCACTCGCCCAGACCGAGTGGAAGAGCGCAACTACCAAAGACAACAAAACACCTAGTGGGTGCTCTGATTCGACGTAAACAACAGGAGATTGTGTAGAAGAAAATTTTTCGGGTAGCATATCCTCATATAACAAAAGCAGCCGGAAAGTCTACTTACCTGGACGTTGGCCCGAAGAGCAGCACTGGCGTCGTAGGCAGCCTGGCTATTCTCATGCACCATCTTCACCCGCTCCATCATCACGTCAGCCTGTCGGATGGCTTCCGCAGCCGCTTCCGATTGGTTGTCCGGGACGGGGTAGCTGGTGAAAAAGAGAGCAGACGACCCAGGTGTGGCAGCTTGGAGCTCCGTGGCGTGGAGTTGGACGACTGAAGGAATCACCGGTGTAGTCGACGGTGTGGGGTGCTCACTTGACATGGGTGCAGCGAAGGTTACAGAGGCCCTGCCTGCGTCTTCAGGTTGACGGACGGGCGGTGTTGTTGTTGGCCCTTGCCGAGACATCTTACCAGCTGCCACCTTCTTGCTCTTCCTGGGCTTAAGAGCCACATCTTCATCGTAATCTGGAAGATCGATGACGTTGGATGGAGCTGCAGGACAGATCATTCGACCCCAAGTGAATCACTAGAATGCCATCGACCAAGGAATCAAGAACAAGATCATAAGAGTTTCTACCTGGGTTAGAGGTAACCGCGTCTTCCATATCCTCGTCTCGGTACTGGAGAGAAGAGGTTCCTGACGTAGCAGCACTGCAAAGACCCGCATCCAGTCGGTTACGTTCTGTTATTCGAGTCGACGAAAAGAACAAGTTAGATGATTACCCGAAGATAGTAGGGACGATCACTTTGATCCTGGGCAAAGCCTTTGGCAGCTTGGAGGAGGTGGCTTCGGTGCTTTCGGCGCTGGAGGCGGCACAACTTTGGGCTGCTTCGGAGCCTTCTCAGTCGGCGTTGGGGAAGACGTCCTAGGACGCTTTGAAGACTGGCCAATCGGTGCGGCCACCAGGCCCAAAGCGCTCGCCGGGTTGTGAGCGTGTTTGGATCTCCTCTTCCTGCGAGGAGGCGAGTCGACCTCTTCGTCATCAGTTGATTCGTCGCTCTCGTCGTCCTCCTCGGCATCCGAGTACCCTTCACCGCTCTCACCCCCGCTCGCTCCTTCCTCGACGTCTTGCTCCTGCACTCCGTTGGGCATTGAGTACATGTCGATGAGGGTCTGAAAAGACAACGATCAAAAGAAATTCAGCCGACCATCAACAAGATGTCACATAGTGAATCGGAAAGATACTTGATAAAACGGAATCATACCTGCTCCGGCTGACGCGAGTGGTCGAATGGAATCACCCTCCTAGACCCTCGAGGGTTGTCTTTGTTGCTGGTGATCCCCATCAGCCACTTCTCCAAGGTGTCCTCGTTGACATCCTCCGGGTGGATCCGAGTGGAATCCTCGAGCCTAGACTACATCCACATCGGATGATCACGTGCCTGAAGCGGTTGGATGCGTCGACCGAGAAAGACCTCCAGTAGGTCCATCCCGATCACCCCGTCGCGGACGAGTTGGACGAACCTCTCGACCAGCACCTTGACCTACGCCTTCTCTTCTGGAACCACCTTCAGGGGGCGGGCTTCTCCACTCGAGCCAAAGAAAAGGGAGGAAGTCCAGTCGACTGACCCGGGGTCGGCTGGTCCTTGCAATAAAACCAAGTCGACTGCCAGCCCCGGACCGAGACGGGAAGGATCATTGCTGGGAAGGTGCTCTTGCTCCTCATCTGGATCCCCAGCCCCCGCACATCTGGATCACTTGCGTCCTCTCATCACTCGGATTGGCCTTTTTGACTGACTGGGAGCGGCAGGTGAAGATGTGTTTGAAAAGACCCCAGTGCGGTCGACAGCCCAATAAATTTTCACACATTGAAACGAAAGCGGCCAGATAGACTATGGTGTTTGGAGTGAAATGGTGGAGCTGAGCCCCAAAGAAGTTCAAAAAGTGTCAGGACCCCGATTCCATGTCACATCGATCTAGCCGGTAACACCTCATATCACATTGCGGCCTCACGCACGGTATCCCCACGGGTGTCGCCTTACCATGGCCCAGGACAGCTTGTGCCTTTTGGCTCACGTATATGATAGTGTCGCTAGCATCCATATGACAGAGAACCCTGGCCGACATGGCTAGTCGTGAACCCAAAGCGGCACGGACCTATGGAGACAGGCATACATGAATCACATCGAGCATGTCGGTCATCAGCGAGTGAATCCGGGCTGTAGCACTGGGCTAACAGGACTCCGGGGAACCCGGGCTGTAGCAGGCTAGGCAGGACTCCAAATTGTCACCGCGTGACATTTCCCCGAAGGGACAGACATAGGAACGAAGTGAAACACATGCCGGCCAGTCAAGTGTCCTAAGCAGTAGTGCTGGGCTAGCAGGACTCCGGTGAACCGGGCTGTAGCGGACTACTATGGCTCGAGGAGCACTAGACTACATTTCCCCATAAGAAAGGCTGCCAAGGATAAACAACTAGATTGTCGGATCCCACACATACCAAGCATTTCAATCATAGACACAATATGCTCGATATGTGCAAATACAACATGGCATCACAACAAAACTCTACAACTCAAGTACTTTATTTAAAGGCTCCAGAGAGCCATACATAACATGTTCATACAAGTAGGGGTCACATGACCCGACACTCAAGTCATACAAGCATACAAGCACATGCGGAAGCAAATAGTCTGAGTACAGACACTAGAAAGAAAGAAGGCTTCTCGAAGCCTGTCTATCTACATAGGGCCCTCCATGGCCAGGATCACCACCTGGGTGGCAAGTCACTCATCGACGTCGAGATCTACATAAAACCCATCAGAGGGGGCGGTGTTGTCGTCTGAAAACAGTAATTAAGCAAACATGAGTACGAAGGTACTCAGCAAGTCTTACAACAGAACCTACTATACATGCTCATTCTCAAGAAGGTGGTGGAGTTATTGCAGCAAGCCAGCTTTGACTCTTGCTAAGCTATCCTACGAGACACCACTAGTAAAATAGTTTTCGCACACGAGTCCACTAATCACCAACACAATACTCCACCGGGGATCCTCCCTCGTCATCCTACGAGAAAGCCATCCTCGATACTCGCACTTATCTTGAGTCTTTTAGTAGTAACCATTAACTTGTCTATGAACTGTATAGGCAACCAAGTAGTCCTTTACCGCGGACGCGGCTATTCGAATAGATGATGTTAACCCTACAGGGGTGTACTTCTTCATACACGCTCTCACCACTTACCGCCATTTACACGACATGTACTCGGCAACCTTCAAGCGGAAGCCCAACGAGGGTGTCGGCCACGGCCTACCTAAACACTCAAGTCCCTGGTCCAGGTTTATCGCCTATCCAGGTTCCATCCGCAGGGAGTCCGGCCGAGGTTTCCACATACGGCCCCGAACGATGTGAACAGGGTCCCGAGACGCCAAACGGGCGCCCGACATACCCGGCCACGGTGTATCTACCGCAACATAGCCCACCCCTAGGGTCAGCGCTATGCACGGCCGCCAACACATAACCTACAAACACCAGAAACTATTTGCAACTCCTGGACAGAGTACTAGGGTGATTAAGAAGCCGAGAGGGTCAATTAAGGATCCCAATGCATGGTAGTAGCTGATTCTTAAAATCACATATACAGATCTCAGTTCTTTGGGACGGCATCAATGAAACAACCCACCATGTACTCCTACATGGCCTCTCATCGATACCTTTACCAAATCATGTTCAACACATCCCTCACATTACCGACATAATCATTTCACTCTAGCCCATCACCAGATGAACCAGACCTGACACAACTCTAAGCATAGCAGGCATAGCAAGGTAGGAAACACATACATGGCTCAATCAACTCCTACACATGCTAGTGGGTTTCATCTAGTTATTGTGGCAATGACAGGTCATGCAGAGGATAAGGGTTCAACTACCATAGCACATAGCAGTTTGAAACGTTGTTGTCTTAATGCAGTAAATGAGAGCAGAGGTGAGAACATGGGATTGTATCGATATGATCAATGGGGCTGCTTGCCTGATGGAGTGGTAGTAGGGTACTGCCCTTCAGTTGGATACTCAGAGATATCCTCGGAGGCAGAACCTACCACGAAAGACACCTAGAACATAATCAACACATGACAATATGCAACAATATGATGCATGCTATGACATGGCAAAATGATGTGTCCTGCCTAATGCAATGTGAAACAAGTTGAAATGGGTCCATTTGAATCAAAGATTCAAATGAAGGTTAAAGTTCTTATGCATAATGAGTGTGTTAGATTGTTTCACCTAAACATCAAAGTTAAAGTGGTTTGTCACGCATGAAACCATTACAGATGGATAGATTGAATTTTTCTGATAATTTTTCATATATAATTTGTTTGATTTGGAGCTATGGTTGATTTTCTATGATTTTTAGAAGTTTAGGCTATTTTCTGGAATTTCCTATATAAAAATAAATCCAGAAAAATGAATAATTGCGTCAGCACTGCGTCACTGTGACGTCAGTGAGTCAAAGGCGCCAACCCAGGTCAAACCTGACTGGTGGGCGCCGTCTGTCAGTGTCTCAACTAACTAACAGAATTAAGTTAGTACTAACTAACTGTCAGTGGGGCCTGGGCCCACATGTCAGTGACCTAAACTAACTAAAATTAGTTAGCACTAATCCTAAACTAATTAACCGGGCGGCCCCACCTGTCATAGGCTCAGGGGGGAAGTCAACCTGGCCCACCCAGTCAAGTCCACGGGTCAAACCCTGCCGGAGTTTGGCCGGTGTTGAGCCCCCGGTGAGGCCGAAACGGCGGAGGAGGTCGGGATTGTGTCTCCGGCGACCAAAAAGATGGCGGAGACTACCTACGGGACGAGAAGACTAGTCCGCATCCAATGGTGCTAACAGCAGCGGCCCTAGTGGCCTAGGTCGACGGCGGCGACGACTTGCACGGTGGCCGGAGTTCGGCCAGGTCGTGCCCGGCGTTAGGGTGCACGGGAGGAGGGGCTAGTGGGCTTGGCATGCTTCTGGAAGCACGGTGAGCACGACGACGGGCTCAAAAGGGTAAGGCGACAGCTGTGGCCACGGCGGCGCCATGTGTGGCGGTGGTGAGCTCTCGGGCTCAACGGAGCCCGCGGTTAGAGGGAGAAAATGGCAAAGGAAAGAGAGGTGAATGGAGAAGGGGCTCACGGTGAGTGTAGCAGTGGCCTCAGCGAGCTCGGGGAGGCATCAGGGGCGGCGTACGGTCGCCGGCGATCTCGGCGGACCGAGGTGGAAAAGGACGGCGCTAGCAGCGTTGCAGTGCGTCTGAGGCGTCGTGGCTCGCCCGTGAGGAAGAGGAAGACGTCGGTGGTGCTCGAGGACACGTCGAAGAGATGAGAGAGGGTGGATGGCCGCGGTGGACGGCGACGGTGGTGACGAGCTCCTCTCGGGAGGGGATGGGGAGAGAGCCAGAGGAGGGAGAGGGGCACGGGGAGAGTGGGGAAAGTGAGAAGGGGACGAGAGAGAGTGCGTGGCACTCATAGACGGCATCCTGGGTGTCGGCAGAAGCAGGAGGTGGCCGGCGTGTGGCTGCGGGCGCCGAGCACGCGCCTCTCGTCCTCCTGGCGAGAGGAGGGGGATGACTGGAACTAGCCAATGGGCTGGGCCGAGCTGGGCCAGGCCAGGGCGACAGGCAAGCTCTAACTCTCTCTCTCTTTTCTGTTTTCTTTTTCTATTTTTCTGTAACTTTAGGGCTTTATTGAAAATACTTAGGCACTTACTAAAATCCTGAAAATAATTGTGGGCTCTGTTGGGATTATTCCTAACAGCCCTCACTTAAATCCAGAATTATTTGGGCATTTAAAATATTTTATAGCATTTAAATGCCCAAATTCAAATACTTATGATTTAATTCAAAGAATCCAAAATGTCCTAGAAAAGAGTGCACCATTTTTGCCAGGGGTTTTAGCCCAATCCAGAAATGATGAACATTTTGTGAAGGGCATTTTGGGTTCATTGAAAATAACTTTAGTAAACCCTAGTTGGTTTAAGGGGGTGCTGGGGGTTCTGTCATCCCCATTTCACCTTTCTGTAAAAGTAGACATGATGCAACACTCTAATGCATGAACCAGCTAGGGTGTGACAAAAAGCCCCGGAAGAATGGATGGGGAGGCAATGAGAATCCGCGATCTACGTGGGTGGCGAGGAGAACGCACTCACCCTCCCTTGGCTGTGGCTCGGTCTCGTTCCCCGGGAGCCGTGCCAACTTGTGGGGGATCAGTCCCCCCTCCACCAGGTCGTCGAGGTTGTCCTGGGTGATCGTCGAGCGGATCCAGTCGCCCTAGATCTAGCCCGGCGGCAGGCCGGATCTCGACGAGGATCCGCCCCGGCTGGTCCGCTTGCCCTTCGCTTTCGCGGTCTCCTTCTTCGCGCGCTCCAGCGCCACCGTCCTCTCTTTTCCCATGGCGATGGATCGAGTTCGAGTGAGGGTCCGGCAACGAGAGCAGATGCGAGCGTGGCGGAGAGGTCGGAGGAAGAAGAGAAGAGAATGGGAGCGCACGGGACAGAGGCCTGGTCTGGTGCCTTTTATAATGTCATTCCCCGAGTGACTGACTGGTGGACCCATACGATCTAAACAAATCCCGCAACAGTTGCGCGCGCAGTACGTGGCGAAAAAGGTGGCACGGGGATCGAGGAGACTTGCCTAATCTGTCCTGATTACCACGGTTTTGCCCGTCCGGCGCGCTTCCCCAAAATTCGAATCCCGTGAAATCCGCGGAGAGCAGAGCAACTTGCCAGACTGAAAACGTCCTCTACATGATCATTTGGAGTTTTACCGTGAAACTTCACTCGACAAAAAACAAGAATGGACCAAGGCGACTGAAAAAGGAGTCGATGTTGTCTCCTCAGTTCATTGTTCCAGAACAAGATATGCTCATAGCACAAAGAATGAGTCGGAAGTGTTCCCAACTCCTTCCTCACTCAAACCCTGATCCATTCGGGGGCTCATGATGAAGCTATGTACCTAGGGTAGGGTCATGGATCTGTCCAACATACCCTCCCCAAGGACATCTCTACAAAGAATCAGAAGTAGTCGAAGAGAAACCATCATCCAGTCGACCATGAAGATGTGTTCACTCGACCACCTTGAAGACACTCGACCACCAGAAGATGAGAAGCCCTTCACTCCGCAACGGTCGGGGTCTAAACCATAGCTTTATGGACATTTATAGCACTTTACTTCGGACGTTACCAATAATGCTCCTCCTTTATGAACATTGAACCCTGTGTAATGGAGGAGAGCTGGGGTCCTGGCGCACTCTATATAAGCCACCCCCTCCTCTGGGACAAGGGTTCGCATCTTTTGTAAACTCTCACACACATATAATCTAGTTGACTGCCTCAGGGAACCAAGACGTAGGGCTGTTACTTCCTCCGAGAAGGGCCTAAACTCGTAAAACTCGTGTGTACAACTACTCCATAGCTAGGATCTTGCCTCCTCATACCTACCCCCCATTCTACTGTCAGTCTTAGATCCATGACAGTTGGCGCCCACCGTGGGGCAGGTGTCTTAGCGACTTGTTGGAGAAGTTGCAATTTTTCCGATCCCCTTCATCATGGTTTCAGGCGGAGGTTTGGCTGAGGGCTGCGAGATCCATCTTGGCGCGCTCGTGTTTGTCGCCGACGACTCCGCTTGGCTTCAGGAGGCTCCACTCGACGTCGACGCACTCCCCGTCCGTGGGGTGACGCACTTTCGCGCGTGCATCTACGGCGTCCTCCTGCGGCAGCCGTCGACCCAGTATCAGTCGACTCCAGCAGCTTTCCCCCTCCCTGCGGCCCGCCGGAGCAAACGCTCCGGTCGGTGGAGGCTTCAGCGGTGGGTGAGGCATGCGGTGGCCCGCCAGTCGGCCACCCCTCAAGTCGCGGCGATCGAGCTCGACGAAACTCTCTACGGCCTGTTCGATCTGTCGACTGGCTCCATAGAGACCGCATCCGAGTGTGACAGCAGCGACCCAGCGGCTGAAGTTCTGATGGTCAATGGACCACCCAGCCCTCCTGGCTTCACCCGTGAAGACGGAGGCGACGGGAACGGCGACCCATCGCGCGTTCATGAAGAGTATCGCCCCGAACCCCTCTCTTCGCAACAGAGGGAGGAACTTCGCCGCCGGAGTATGGATGCACTGCATACTCCTATAGTTGGAGAAACCCCTGAGGCCCACGCCTTGGAGCAGGCGCGCTTGGCCAACTTGGCTGAACGCACTCAACTGGAGAACCTCCAGCGCGCACTCGACGATCGCGCTCGGCAGCGCGCTCCCGAATCCAGTCGACGCCAACTTCCTCCGACTCAGGTATACCGAACCCCGATCCAGAATCTAGCAGCTGCTGCCCGGATAGCGGAGTCGATCCAACCCTCCCAGTCAGAAGCTGGCCGAGGTCTGGTGCAGACCCGAGCCTTGCTCTGGGCGGCGGGAGAACAGAATACGATTGTATCTCAGTCACCGAATAGGATCCATAGCAGACTCGTGGCTGCGGACACAGTTCAGTCGGCCCATAGCCCAAGATCGCCCCAAGGCGTGAGGGGCGTGGAGATCGATGAGATCAGTACAGAAACCGAGAGCAGTATGATCACCGAGTCAATCACGATGATCGTCGTCGAGTGCCCACACCTCCCCCAAGGAGTGGGTCATACGTGCCTCGGCAACATGAAGACAGACGCCCTCACAGTGTTGGGCGAGGTATTCCAGTCGACCCCAGGGAGCCAGGCTTTGATGCGAGATATATTCTCGTTCAGGGCTTGGTCGACAGAAACAGTGCTCACCGAGAGGGCCATGACAGAGATCCGCAAACTAGCAACAGAGCGCATGTCTTAGGACCAGAGTGCTTCAGCAGAGCTATCAGAGCTGCAGTGATTCCCCCCAACTTCAGGTTGGCGACTGGAGTCAGTAAGTTTACTGGTGAGTCCAAGCCGGACACTTGGCTTGAAGACTACCGAGTGGCTGTCCAGATTGGTGGCGGCAATGATGAAGTGGCCATGAAACACCTTCCTCTGATGTTGGAGGGCTCGGCTAGAGCATGGCTGAATCAGTTAACGCCTAGCAGTATTTATACTTGGGAAGATCTTGCCCGAGTGTTTGTCAGAACATTCGAGGGCACTTGCAAACGGCCGGCAGGTTTGACAGAATTACAGTGTTGTGTTCAGAAACCGAATGAAACTTTGAGGGATTATATCCAAAGATGGATCACCCTGCACCACATGGTAGATGATGTGTCAGATCATCAGGAAATTTGTGCCTTTAAGGACGCGACAAATCCTTCTCTCTGATTTTTTTCTCCCCGAAAGTGAATATATGGAGTCAAGATGGACGTCGGTGGAGCATCAGGGGCCCCACGAGGCAGGGGACGCGCCCAAGGGGGTAGGCGCACCCCCACCCTCGTGGACAGGGTGTGGGCCCCCTGACGTGGATTCTTCTTCCAATATTTTTTTATATATTCCAAAAAAATCTCCGTTGATTTTCAGGTCATTCCGAGAACGTTTATTTCTGCACAAAAATAACACCATGGCAATTCTGCTGAAAACAGCGTTAGTCCGGGTTAGTTCTATCCAAATCATGCAAGTTAGAGTCCAAAACAAGGGCAAAAGTGTTTGGAAAAGTAGATACGACGGAGACGTATCAACTCCCCCAAGCTTAAACCTTTGCTTGTCCTCAAGCAATTCAGTTGATAAACTGAAAGTGATAAAGAAAAACTTTTACAAACTCTGTTTGCTCTTGTTGTTGTAAATATGTAAAGCCAGCATTCAAGTTTTCAGCAAAGATTATGAACTAACCACATTCGCAATAACATTTAGGTCTCATGTTTACTCATATCAATGGCATAATCATCTAGCGAGCAATAATAATAAATCTCGGATGACAACACTTTCTCAAAACAATCATAATATGATATAACAAGATGGTATCTCGCTAGCCCTTTCTGAGACCGCAAAACATAAATGCAGAGCACCTTTAAAGATCAAGGACTGACTAGACATTGTAATTCATGGTAAAAGAGATCCAGTCAAGTCATACTCAATGTAAACTAATAGTAATGGATGCAAATGACAGCGGTGCTCTCCAACTGGTGCCTTTTAATAAGAGGATGATGACTCAACATAAAAGTAAATAGATAGGCCCTTTGCAGAGGAAGCAGGGATTTGTAGAGGTGCCAGAGCTCGGTTTTGAAATAGATATGAATAATATTTTGAGCGGTATACTTTCATTGTCAACATAACAACTGAGAGATCTCGATATCTTCCATGCTACACACATTATATGCGGTTCCCAAACAGAATGGTAAAGTTTATACTCCCCCTCCACCAACAAGCATCAATCCATGGCTTGCTCGAAACAATGAGTGCCTCCAACTAACAAGAGTCCCGGGGGAGTTTTGTTTGCAATTATTTTGATTTGATTTGCATAAATCATGGGACTGGGCATCCCGGTGACCAGCCATTTTCTCGTGAGTGAGGGGCGGAGTCCACTCCTCTTGAGAATAACCCGCCTAGCATGGAGGATACAGACAACCCTAGTTGATACATGAGCTATTCGAGCATACAAAACAAAATGTTTATTTGAACGTTTAGAGTTTGGAACATACAAATTTACTTGGAACGGCAGGTAGATACCGTATATAGGTAGGTATGGTGGACTCATATGGAATAACTTTGGTGTTTATGGAATTGGATGCACAAGCAGTATTCCTGCTTAGTACAAGTGAAGGCTAGAAAAAGACTGGGAAGCGACCAGCTAGAGAGCGACAACAGTCATGAACATGCATTAAAATTAATCAACACCGAATGCAAGCATGAGTAGGATATAATGCGACATGAACATAAATATCGTAGAGGCTATGTTGATTTTGTTTCAACTACATGCGTGAACATGTGCCAAGTCAAGCCACTCGAACCATTTAAAAGAGGATACCACCCTATCATACCAAATCACAACCATTTTAATAGCATGTTGGCATGCAAGGTAAACCATTATAAGCTCCTGGCTAATTAAGCATGTCATAAGCAACTATAATCTCTAATTGTCATTGCAAACATGTTTCTTTCATAATAGGATGAATCAAGAACGATGAACTAATTATATTTACAAAAACAAGAGAGGTCGAGTTCATACCAACTTTTCTCATCTCAATAAGTTCATCATATAATCATCATTATTGCCTTTCACTTGCACGACCAAATAGTGCGGATAATAATAATAGTGCACGTGCATTGGACTAAGCTGGAATCTGCAAGCATTCAATTCAAGAGAGAAGACAAGGTTATATGGGATCTTTGTTAGATCAACAATAATGCATATAAGAGCCACTCAACATTTTCATTATGGCTTTCTCCTCTCGCCCCAAAGAAAAGAAAAGAAACTATTTACACGGGAAAGCTCCCAACAAGCAAAAGAAGAACGAGAAATCTTTTTGGGTTTTCTTTTAATTATTACTACTATAACATGAAAAGTAAACTAGCTAAAAGCTACAACTATTTTTTTGTTTTTCTTAAGGTTTATCAAACGCACAAGAAGAAAGCATAAAAAGGGAAATAAACTAGCATGGATATTACAATGAAAAAGTATGAGCACCGACAACTAGCATGAGTGTGTGAACAGGAATGTAATGTCGGTGAGAAGTACGTACTCCCCCAAGCTTAGGCTTTTGGCCTAAGTTGGTCTACTGCCATGGCTGGCCTGGCGGATATCCAAAGTTGTAGTTGGGGTCGTACTGTGATGCAGCAGCTATTGCCTCATGAGCTGCCGCTTGGAGGCGAGCTGTCTCCGTCCTCCTCTTATACTCGTTCGCCTCCTCCCTGGTTATAACATATCTCCTCTTTGCCTGAAAGTCAAAGAAAGCGGGAGCAGGGAGAGCGACGTGATAGGTGTGTCGTCTGTCAAAGATTAGTTGGTACTGGAGGGACTGATCGTTCCTCTCAACAAAATGATGACGAACCATAACATTATAATCTAAATAAGCAGGAGGCAACTCAATATCATCTCCACATATGGGTATCTCAAGAAAATTAGCTAAACGGGTTGCGTAAATTCCACCAAAGAAGTCTCCATTAATTTTGTTATTATGCAACCTGCGTGCAACAATAGCCCCCAAGTTGTATTGTTTATCTCCTAAAACAGCGCTCCTAAGAACGCTAAGATCAGGTACACACATGTGACATGCTTCATCTTTACCATTTATGCACCTTCCTATGAAGAGAGCAAAATATTGTATAGCGGGAAAATGAATGCTCCCTATGGTGGCTTGTGTTACATCTCTAGATTCCCCCACTGTAGTACTAGCAAGAAAATCTCTAAGTTCAGATTTGCTAGGTTCACTAGCACTACCTCATTGTGGGAGTTTGCAAGCAGTATTAAAATCCTCTAAATCTATGGTATACGATTTATCATAAAGATCAAACAAGACAATTTGTGAATTGCGCGAGCATGAAAATTTAAACCTTCTCACAAATGAATCAGTTAAATAGAGGTATTGCCGACACTTATCTGCCTCGAAGCTCTCCAGATCAGCATTACGCACATATGCATCAAATTCCTCTTTAATTTCTGCTTGGACCATGAAATCCTCTGACGGCCATACACAAGGCCTCACTTGAGCATCCCTCGATGGTTCATCGTCCGCATCACGTATTGCGGGTCTGGGTCCTTGCTTCCTTGAAGAACCACATTGGTACATTTTCCTAATCATATTTCTTCCTCTGAAAAATTTCTGAAATTTTTAGTAACTCAAAAATAAAAGTGAAGCAAACTCAACAAAATTGATAGCAACTACTCCCACAAGTGCCTAGAGACTATATCATGCATTAGAACTACTTGGACCATATAAATTTGACATGCAAGCTCAAGAACAGGGTCACCTAGGCAGCAAAAATTTGCAATAAATAAAACACTAGAACAAAAACTAATTGGACCATTGGAGGAGTCACATACCAAAGAACAATCCCCCAAAGCAGTTTTGTGAATGGAGCTTTGAGCTAGGAGATCGAAAATGGTAGCAAGATGAGATAGAATTCGTGCTTGAGCTGGTTGGTGATTTTTTTGGGAGGAAGAAGGAGTGTGTGGTCGCTAGAATAAGTGGAGGGGAGCCACCATGGGCCCACGAGGTAGGGGGTGCACCCAAGGGGGGTGGGCACGCCCTGGACCCTCGTGGCCAGGTGCTTGCTCCCCATGGTGTGTTCTCAGTGCTAAATATTCTCAAATATTCTAGAAAAATCATATTTAATTTTCAGGTCATTTGGAGAACTTTTATTTTTGGGGTATTTTTTTATTGCACGGATAATTCAGAAAACAGACAGAAAATACTATTTTTGCTTTATTTAATATGAATAACAGAAAGTAAAAAGAGGGTACAGAGAGTTGTTCTTTCTAACTTCATCCATCTCATGCTCATCAAAAGGAATCCACTAACAAGGTTGATCAGGTCTTGTTAACAAACTCATTCCGAATCGCATGAAACCGGAGAAATTTTGAATAACACTAGGTTACCTCAACGGGGATATGCACATCCCCAACAATAAGAATATCATATTTCTTCTTGACAGTAGGAAGAGGAAATTCAAAACCTCCAATAGTAATTGTTAAATTTTTTCCAATAGAATTGATACTGTGGACTTGAGGTTGTTTCCTCGGAAAGTGTACCGTATGCTCATTACCATTAACATGAAAAGTGACATTGCCTTTGGTGCAATCAATAACAGCCCCTGCAGTATTCAAAAAGGGTCTTCCATGAATAATAGACATACTATCGTCCTCGGGAATATCAAGAATAACAAAGTCCGTTAAAATAGTAACGTTTGCAACCACAACAGGCACATCCTCGCAAATACCGACATGTATAGCAGTTGATTTATTAGCCATTTGCAAAGATATTTCAGTAGGTGTCAACTTATTCAAATCAAGTCTACGATATAAACAGAGAGGCATAACACTAACACCGGCTCCAAGATCACATAAAGCAGTTTTAACATAGTTTCTTTTAATGGAGCATGGTATAGTTGGTACTCCTGGATCTCCAATTTTCTTTGGTATTCCACCCTTCAAAGTATAATTAGCAAGCATGGTGAAAATTTCTGCTTCTGATATCTTTCTCTTATTAGTAACTATATCTTTCAGGTACTTAGCATAAGGATTCATTTTAAGCATATCAGTTAATCGCATACGCAAAAAGATAGGTCTAATCATTTCAGCAAAGCGCTCAAAATCTTCATCATCCTTTTTCTTGGATGGTTTGGGAGGAAAGGGCATGGGTTTCTGAACCCATGGTTCTCTTTCTTTACCATGGTTCCTAGCAACAAAGTCTCTCTTATCATAACGTTGATTCTTTGATTGTGGGTTATCAAGATCAACAACAGGTTCAATCTCTACATCATTGTTATTGCTAGGTTGAGCATCAACATGAACTTGATCATTTAACATTATCACTAGGTTCATGTTCATTACCAGATTGTGTTTCAGCATCAGAAATAGAAATATCATTGGGATTCTCAGGTGTGTCAATAACAGGTTCACTACAAGCATGCAAAGTCTTATCATTTTTATTTTTCTTCCTTTTAGAAGGACTAGGTGCATTAATATTAATTCTCTGAGAATCTTGCTCAATTCTCTTAGGATGGCCCTCAGAATACAAAGGTTCCTAAGTCATTTTACCACCTCTAGTCATAACTCTAACAACATTATCATTTTTCTTATTATTTAGTTCATTGAGCAAATCATTCTGAGCTTTAAGTACTTGTTCTACTTGAGTGGTAGCCATAGAAGCATGTTTACTAATAAGTTTAAGTTCACCTTTAACATTAGCCATATAATCACTCAAGTGTTCAATCATATAAGCGTTGCATTTCAGTTGTCTACCAAAATAAGCATTAAAATCTCCTTGCTTAACCATAAAGTTATCAAATTCATCCAAACATTGGCTAGCAAACTTAGCAGGAGGGATTTTAGCTTTATCATATCTATAGAGAGAATTTACCTTTACTACCTGTATCGGGTTATCAAGACCATGTATTTCTTCAACAGGCGACAAATTAAGACCATGTATTTCTTCAATAGGTGGTAAATTCTTAACATCTTCAACTTTAATACCTTTTTCTTTCATAGATTTCTTTGCCTCTTGCATATCTTCAGGACTGAGAAATAGAATACCCCATTTCTTCAGAGTTGGCTTAGGAGTTGGTTCAGGAAGTGTCCAATTATTTTCATTAGTCAACATATTATTCAATAGCAATTCAACTTGATCAATAGTTCTTTCCCTGAAAACACAACCAACACAACTATCCAGGTAATCTCTGGAAGCATCGGTTAGTCCACTATAAAAGATATCAAGTATTTCATTTTTCTTGAGAGGATGATCAGGCAAAGCATTAAGTAATCGGAGAAGCCTCCCCCAAGCTTGTGGGAGACTCTCTTCTTCAATTTGCACAAAATTATATATTTCCCTGAAAGCAGCTTGTTTCTTATGAGCGGGGAAATATTTAGCAGAGAAGTAGTAAATCATATCCTGGGGACTATGCACGCAACCAGGATCAAGAGAATTAAACCATATCTTAGCATCTCCCTTTAATGAGAACGAAAATAGTTTAAGGATATAATAGTAGCGAGTTTTCTCATCATTAGTGAACATGGTAGCTATATCATTTAATTTAGTAAGATGTGCCACGACAGTTTCAGATTCATAGCCATAGAAAGGATCAGATTCAACCAAAGTAATTATATCGGGATCAACTGAGAAATCATAATCCTTATCAGTAATAAAGATAGGTGAAGTAGCATAAGCAGGATCATATTTCATTCTAGCATTCAGAGATTTTTCTTTCAGCTTAGCTAATAGTTTCTTAAGATCACTTCTATCATTTCAGAAAAGCACTCAAAATCCTCATCATCCTTTTTCTTGGATGGTTTAGGAGGAAAAGGCATGGGTTTCTGAACCCATGGTTCTCTTTCTTTACCGTGCTTCCTAGCAACAAAGTCTCTCTTATCATAACGTTGATTCTTTGATTGTGGGTTATCAAGATCAACAACAGGTCCAATCTCTATATCATTGTTATTGCTAGGTTGAGCATCAACATGAACTTCATCATTTAACATTATCACTAGGTTCATGTTCATTACTAGATTGTGTTTCAGCATCAGAAATAGAAATATCATTGGGATTCTCAGGTGTGTCAATAACAGGTTCACTAGAAGCATGCAAAGTCTTATCATTTTTCTTTTTCTTCCTTTTAGAAGGACTAGGTGCATTAATATTAATTCTCTTAGAATCTTGCTCAATTCTCTTAGGATGGCCCTCAGGAACAACAGACAATTCATATCTAGGGGGAGAATCTTCATCATCACTTTCATCAATATTATCAGTTTCAATAATTTCATTCTCTCTAGCCCTAGCAAGTTGTTCATCAAGAAATTCACCAAGTGGCACAGTCATATCAAGCATAGAAGTAGTTCCATCATAAGTATCATGCATAGCAGAAGTGGCATCATCAATAATATGTGACCTATCAGAATCAATAGCATGTGTAGGTGTTGCAAGTTTACTCATAACAGAAGGTGAATCAAGTGCAGAGCTAGATGGCAGTTCCTTACCCCCCTCGTAGTTGAGGGATAGATCTTGGTTCTTTGATCTTTCAAGTTCTTCATAATGATAAGCAGATATAAATCCCAAGTGACTCAAAGAATAGAGCTATGCTCCCCGGCAACGGTGCCAGAAAATAGTCTTGATAACCCACAAGTATAGGGGATCGCAACAGTTTTCGGGGGTAGAGTATTCAACCCAAATTTATTGATTTGACACAAGGGGAGCCAAAGAATATTCTCAAGTATTTGCAGCTGAGTTGTCAATTCAACCACACCTAGAAACTTAATATCTATAGCAAGGTATTTAGTAGCAAAGTAATATGATAGTAGTGGTAACGGTGGCAAAAAGTAATGATAGCAAAAGTAATATTTTTGGGTTTTGTGGTGATTGTGACAGCAGCAGCGGAAAAGTAAATAAGCGAAGAACAATATATGAAAAGCTGGTAGGCAATGGATCGGTGATGGAGAATTATGCCGGATGCGATCGATCATGCAACAGTTATAACATAGGGTGACACAGAACTAGCTCCAGTTCATCAATGTAATGTAGGTATGTATTCCGAATATAGTCATACGTGCTAATGGAAAAGAACTTGCATGACATCTTTTGTCCTACCCTCCCGTGGTAGCGGGGTCCTATTGGAAACTAAGGGATATTAAGGCCTCCTTTTAATAGAGTACCGGACCAAAGCATTAACACATAGTGAATACATGAACTCCTCAAACTACGGTCATCACCGGGAGTGGTCCCGATTATAGTCACTTCGGGGTTGCCGGATCACAACACATAGTAGGTCACTATAGACTTTCAAGATAGGATCAAGAACTCACATATATTCATGAAAATATAATAGGTTCAGATCTGAAATCATGGCACTCGGGCCCTAGTGACAAGCATTAAGCATAGCAAAGTCATAGCAACATCAATCTCAGAACATAGTGGATACCAGGGATCAAACCCTAACAAAACTAACTCGATTACATGATAAATCTCATCCAACCCATCACCGTCTAGCAGGCCTACGATGGAATTACTCATGCACGACAGTGAGCATCATGAAATTGGTGATGGAGGAAGGTTGATGATGACGATGGCGACGGATTCCCCTCTCCGGAGGCCCGAACAGACTCCAGATTAGCCCTCCTGAGAGAGTTTAGGGCTTGGCAGCGGCTCCGTATCATAAAACATGATGAATCCTTCTCTCTGATTTTTTTCTCCCCAAACACAAATATATGGAGTTGGAGTTGAGGTCGGTGGAGCGTCAGGGGGCCCACGAGGCAGGGGGCGCGCCCCCACCCTCGTGGACAGGGTGTGGGCCCCTTGACGTGGATTATTCTTCCAGTATTTTTTATATATTCCAAAAATAATCTCCGTTGATATTCAGGTCATTCCGGGAACATTTATTTCTGCAAAAAAATAACACCATGGCAATTCTGCTGAAAACAGCATCAGTCCGGGTTAGTTGCATTCAAATCATGCAAGTTAGAGTCCAAAATAAGGGCAAAAGTGTTTGGAAAAGTAGATACGACGGAGACGTATCACACCACAAGTCTGTATAAAACTATATGCTTTGATCAACTCATCAAAGCATATATTCCAACTTCGAGATGCTTTCACTAGTCCATAGATGGATCACTAGAGCTTGCACACTTTGTTAGCACCTTTAGGATTGAGAAAACCTTCTGGTTGCATCATATACAACTCTTCTTTAATAAATCCATTAAGGAATACAGTTTTGACATCCATTTGCCATATTTCATAAAATGCAACAACTGCTAACATGATACAGACAGACTTTTAAGCATTGATACGAGTGAGAAAATCTCATCGTAGTCAACACTTTGAACTTGTCGAAAACCTTTTGCGACAATTCAAGCTTTGTAGATAGTAACACTACTATCAGTGTATGTCTTCCTCTTGAAGATCCATTTATTCTCAATGGCTCACCGATCATCGGGCAAGTCAATCAAAGTCCATACTTTGTTCTCATACATGGATCCCATCTCTGATTTCATGGCCTCAAGCCATTTCACAGAATCTGGGCTCATCATTGCTTCCTCATAGTTCGTAGGTTCATCATGGTCTAGTAACATGACTTCCAAAACAGGATTACCGTACCACTCTGGTGCGGACCGTACTCTGGTTGACCTACGAGGTTTGATAGTAACTTGATCTGAAGTTTCATGATCATCATTAGCTTCCTCACTAATTGGTGTAGGAATCACTGGAACTGATTTCTGTGATGAACTACTTCCCAATTCAGGAGAAGGTACAATTACCTCATCAAGTTCTACTTTCCTCCCACTCACTTCTTTCGAGAGAAACTCCTTCTCTTAGAAAGGATCCATTCTAGCAACAAATATCTTGCCTTTGGATCTGTGATAGAAGGTGAGGGAGTCCTGGATTAGGGGGTCTCCGGACAGCCGGACTATATCCTTTGGCCGGACTATTGGACTATGAAGATACAAGATTGAAGACTTCGTCTCGTGTCCGGATGGGACTCTACTTGGCGTGGAAGGCAAGCTAGGCAGTACGGATATGTATATCTCCTCCTTTGTAACCGGCCTTGTGTAACCCTAGCCCCCTCTGGTGTCTATATAAACCAGAGGGTTTTAGTCCGTAGGACAACATACAATCATACCATAGGCTAGCTTCTAGGGTTTAGCCTCTCCGATCTCGTGGTAGATCAACTCTTGTAATACTCATATCATCAAGAATAAATCAAGCAGGACGTAGGGTTTTACCTCCATCAAGAGGGCCCGAACATGGGTAAAACATCGTGTCCCCTGCCTCCTGTTACCATCTGCCTAAGACGCACAGTTCGGGACCCCCTACCCGAGATCCGCCGGTTTTGACACCGACATTGGTGCTTTCATTGAGAGTTCCTCTGTGACGTCGCCGTAAGGAAGGATGCCTCATCTTGTTGTTAAAAACAACATTACCGCCGGGGGAGCTCTGGCTGTCGGCCAAACTCTCCGGCTAGGTAGTTTCTTCATGACCGCCTGTTCGGCCACTGCACCGATGATGACTTCTCGGGTCATCAAAAACAGCCTCCACATCGGCTCGGAATTCGCCGAGCAGATGGATCCAATGGAGCTCTCTTCCCTAAACGAACTCTTGGATCGCATCACCGCCTTGGGAGTTGCTGCGGACTATGATCGGGTTGGGCTTAAACCTGATCGAAGGGAGATTAACTCTCCACCGGTCACCCATCATGTTGCGGTGGTGGAGGAACAATGCGGCGATTCTTCCTCTATCTTGAGGACTAACTATGTCCGAATTCCTGAGCTCTCCGAGCCAGATACCCGTTTACGGGAGGACATCACCCAAACCCTGAACCTAGAGTCAGGCAGCGGGCCAGACTCATCGGGCAACACACCGGAATCCGAACTTCCAAGATCGGAAACCCCTCGGCCCCTGGGTCTTAGATCGGGTAGGGGTCCGGACTCAAATCAACCCACCCACCCAGACATAAATGGTCTTTCCCACACCAGGCAAGAGCCCCATGAAACAGTACATCATTATTGGGCCAGATTCCTCCTTGTGATGAACAAGGTTAAGGACTGCCGCGAGGAAGACACAGTCTCACTTTTCTACAATAACTGCACGGACAAGGGAATCCTTAACGCCATAAGTCGCCGTGACATATCACGCTTCGCCGACTTGGCGTCCATAGTACGAAAGTACTGTGTGATGGAAAGTGCCTGGAAAACTGAAACGAAATTTGGGATAATCCAGCTCCGAATATGCACCCAGTCCGAGGTAAAAGGGTGCACTATCATAAGACACCCGAGTTCATTACAAAGAAGCAAAAACCCTCTACAGGGCACAGAACCATATTGGAGGGATGGCTTAACGGACCCTGCAAAATTCATAGCACAACGGATACAATACCAACGCACAACCTTAGAGCATGTTGGATACTCCGGCAGGTGGCCAAAAGTGGTGAGGATCTTCTTATCCCAAATGCCACAGAGCACCATCCCGTGGATAACAATACGATATTAACAGTCTTTGAGACCTTCGCGTCAAATAATAGGCGCAAGCAAACACTCCGCAGCATTGCCGAAATCTACAACGTAGCAGCAATAAATCCATGGAGTGACACGGCTATTACCTTCAATGCCAGTGACGAACCTAAATTCCGAACAGCCCGAGCACCAGCCGCACAGGTCCTCAGTCCAATCGTGGACGACTTTCGAC
This sequence comes from Triticum urartu, assembly GCF_003073215.2. NCBI lineage: Eukaryota > Viridiplantae > Streptophyta > Magnoliopsida > Poales > Poaceae > Triticum > Triticum urartu. The sequence goes on along the minus strand of NC_053023.1, from coordinate 506,787,933 downwards.
TCACCAAAGTACTCATGGACGGCGGCAGCGGATTAAATCTCATATATGAGGAAACTCTTCAAAAAATGGAAATAGACTGGAACCACATTGAGCAAAGTAGCACAACCTTCAGAGGAATCATACCCAGTCGGGAAGCACGATGCGCTGGGAAAATCACACTAGATGTGGTATTCGGTATGCTAGAGAACTATAGGTCCGAAGAAATTACATTTCAAGTGGCCCCGTTCAGCAATGGATACCACACCCTTTTAGGACGTGAGGCGTTCACGATCTTCCAAGCCGTACCCCATTATGGGTACATGAAACTCAAAATGCCCGGGCCCAATGGAATCATCACTCTCGCCAGTGATCCGGACACAGCACTCCGCGCCAAAAACAAAACAGCCGCACTGGCCCTCGAGGCATTATCCGAAGCCCTCTCGGCCGAGGAATTAACCATGCTACACTCCATAGTGGACAGGGACGACGTGATACTCGACAAGAAATCCAAGTCCACCTCTTTTAAACCAGCGGATGAAATAGTCAAATTCCAAGTCCACCCAACGGACCCTACAAAAACAGCCTCCATCGAGGCACAGTTAAACCCCACCGTGGACGCCGCACTACGAGTGTTCCTGCGCGAGAATTGGGACATATTCGCCTGGCATCCCTCAGACATGCCAGGAATCCCACGCAGGCTGGCTGAGCATAGCCTCAATATCCTAAAGGGATTCAAGTCGGTCAAGCAGGCTCTTCGGCGTTTCTCCGAACCTAAGAGACATGCCATGGGAGAGGAACTAGCCAAGTTATTGGAGGCCGGATTCATCAGAGAAATAAAACACCCGGACTGGCTAGCAAACCTGGTGATGGTACCAAAGAAGGATAAATCCTGGCGCCTTTGTGTCAATTTCAAGGACCTCAATAAAGCTTGCCCAAAGGATCCCTTCCCCCTCCCCCGCATTGATCAAATTATTGATGCTACCACAGGACATGAGTCATTGTGTTTCCTCGACGCATACTCCGGTTACCACCAAATCAAGATGGCGGAGTCCGACCAAGCCGCAACGGCATTCATCACACCATACGGTCCCTTCTGTTTCAACACAATGCCTTTTGGGCTCAAAAACGCCGGCGCAACATATCAGCGCATGATTCAGACATGTCTGGAGAAACAAATTGGCAAAACAGTAGAGGCATACGTAGATGATGTGGTCGTCAAAACCAAACACGTCGACTCTCTGATAGACGACTTGAGGCTCACATTCGACAACCTCCGAACATACGACATCAAGCTCAATCCAGAAAATGCGTTTTCGGCGTACCAGCCGGAAAGCTCCTGGGTTTCATTGTCTCCAGTAGAGGTATTGAAGCTAATCCGGCCAAAATCCGAGCTTTGTCACAGTTGGCTACCCCAACAGACCTCAAACAAATCCAGAAGTTAACTGGATGTGTGGCGGCTCTAAGCCGCTTTATCTCCCGCTTAGGAGAAAAGGCATTACCCCTTTATCGCCTCCTTCGGCGCACCGAACACTTCGAGTGGACGGACGCTGCCACAGCCGGATTGGAAGAAATAAAAGCCATACTGGCAACCAACCCAATCCTGGCCACGCCAAACATCGGCGAACCAATGCAATTATACATTGCGGCAACTCATCAAGTTGTAAGCGCCGTGCTCGTCGTCAAACGAGAAGCGGACGGACATAAATTCCCTCTTCAAAAGCCGATATATTATGCATCCACTATCCTCACTCCATGCAAATCACGGTACCCACATTATCAAAAGATAGCCTATGTAGTATTCATGGCATCCCGGAAACTGCGACACTACTTTCAAGAGTGTTCAATTACAGTAGCCTCGGAGGTGCCACTCAATGATATTATAAACAACCGCGACGCCACGGGCCGGATTGCCAAATGGGCCATTGAGCTCCTCCCGTTCGACATAACATACAAACCTCGGCGAGCCATTAAATCGCAAGTATTGGCTGACTTTGTCGCCGAATGGACAGAAGCCGAACTCCCTAAAGAGTATGGCGCATACTCCAATTGGATTATGCACTTCGACGGCTCCAAAATGCTGGCTGGACTGGGGCTGGCGTCGTCCTGACGTCCCCAACCGGAGATACAGTTCAATACATACTGCAGATACTGTATACAAACTCCAACAATGCAGCCGAATACGAAGCCATGTTACATGGTCTTCGGATGGCAGTTTCCATGGGCATTCAACGCCTGGAGGTGCATGGGGATTCGAACCTCACAATATCCCAAATAAATGGAGACTTTGATGCCAAGGATCCGAAGATGGCGGCCTATCGTAACGCTGTCCTAAAGATGTCAGCTCGGTTCGAGGGGCTCGAATTTCACCATGTGGCTCGGGAAAACAATCAGGCGGCGGATATCCTCGCCCGCGTCGGCGCAAAACGCGATGCGTTCCCCCCCAACATCTTTTTAGAGAGGTTATTTAAGCCATCCGTGGTATGGGAGGGGGACACCGACAATATTAGTCCGGACCCGGCCACAACACTCGATACCGAACACTCTGACATAATCGGAGGCTCTGCCACCGAAACAACACCTTCAGCCCACGTAATAATGGCCATCATAGCCCCGTGGACAGAACCATTCCTGGCCTACCTAACTAGGCAGGAACTTCCGGAGGACCAAAAAGAGGCACGCTGCATAGTACGGCGATCTAAGGCCTACAGGGTCCATGAGGGAGAACTGTATAAAAAAAGCACTACCGGAGTCCTTCAAAGGTGCATCTCCGAAGAGGAAGGGCGGAACCTTTTGGCAGAAATTCACGCCGGACTCGGCGGCCACCACGCCGTAGCCCGGGCTCTTGTAAGCAAGGCCTTCCGTACAGGATTCTATTGGCCGACGGCCCGGGCAGACGCACAAGACTTGGTCCAACGCCGCGCCGGTTGCCAGCTTTTTGCAAATCAAAGCCACATGCCACCCACCGCCCTCCAAACAATCCCCATTACGTGGCCCTTCACTGTCTGGGGGCTTGACATGGTTGGACCCCTTAAAGGGGGAACCCACAAGAAAAAAATACTTACTGGTCATGGTGGATAAATTCACCAAATGGATAGAAGCCAAACCTGTTAAAACAGCCGAATCCGGACCGGTGATAGACTTCATATCCGGGGTTGTACACCGTTATGGCATCCCCCATAGCATCATCACTGACAACGGCACGAACTTCACGGCCGATGAGGTAAAACTCTGGTGCAGCAAAATGGGCATCAAGCTCGATTATGCTTCAGTCTATCACCCACAAACCAATGGCCAAGTTGAGCGAGCAAACGGTCTTATAAAGAGCGGCATTAAACCCAAATTAGTGCGGTCCTTAACGGAGTCTAACACAGACTGGGTAGAGGAGCTCGACTCCGTACTCTGGGGGCCGCGGACCACGCCGAATCGTAGTACCGGATATACACCGTTCTTTATGGTGTATAGCGCAGAGGCAGTCTTGCCCTGTGACATAATTCATGACTCACCTTGAGTGCGCATGTACGAAGAAAGAGAAGCCGAGCTCGATCGGCAGGACAGTCTGGACACCCGGGAGGAGGAGCGCGACGTGGCAAAAGCCCGTTCCGCATTTTATCAGCAACAGGCTCGCAGATACCAAAGCAGAGAAGTAAGGGCCAAGACTTATAACATTGGCGAACTAGTTCTATGCCTGTCGGATAAGAAAAAGAACAAGCTCGAGCCCAAATGGGAAGGTCCCTTCATTATTTACCAAGTTCTGACCGGTGGAGCGTACCGTTTGCGGGATGCATCGACTAATCGACTCGAGCCGAACCCATGGAATGCGGCTAGGCTCCGAAGATTCTATGCCTAGCGCCAGACTCTATGTTCGTCTCCTTCCTCTGTCCATTTTTTGCATATACATTATCTGTCTTGTTTTTCTTTCTTTCTTTCTTTCTTTTATTCTTTCTCTAGGCCTTCAAGGGCCAACTTGTGCCTTGCTTGCACATTATAGATGGGCTAGCCGCACTCATCATACCTGGGGGCTTCTTTCACAGAAGCTTAATTATTTATCTGGACCTCATGCCCCGCACATGTGTTATACTTCCGCATGTACCTTTTTTCGCCATTATATGCATCGACATGACTTAAATTTTGGCCAAGCTGGGTTGCCTTGCTCTTGTATTTATGCCCTACGTTCCCGTTAATTCGGCTAGGGCATAAGGGGAGCACCTCTGCGATTGTTACCGCCGGGTCAGCCGGATGTGTACCTCAGACTGGGTGAAGCCGAAAGCTAGCGTTCTTAAGGGAATATTCGGTCGCTGAACAAAAGATGATTTTTATTTATTTTCCATATGTGCCCCCAGATGTTTTTTCCTGCGTTTCCTATCGCAGTCCGGACATGCACTTTAGGGCATGCGTACCCAGGGAAAGGAACCCTTAACAGAACTATTCTCCCTGGAAGATGTTTCTTACTACCCATGTAATATAACATAACTAGTTGGGCACTTGTCTGTTCAAGCACTAATGACCCCTATGCTTGGTCTCCACGCATACCCCGGTTCTTATATAACTGAGTGGGTATTCGGATACACTCTGGACTATCGGGTCCCGAGGTTGAAGCGAAAAGGTCCGCCATGACAAATGATCTACAATCCGGCTAGAAGGCATTATACATGTCACTTCAATTACATAGTCATGCAGACTGACTAAATTCCTCTTCTATACCATCCAACAGGCGGTCTAGCCTACAATCCTGTTGGGAATACTTTGCGGCTAATTCTACTTGCCCATAAACTAAGCTAACGGGGATCTCTTTTCTGTCGGGCCCCACAGGTCCGACCTCGGCCATGTGATTTGGGTCAACCTTGGTATACCGCATCTTCACCATGGCCCAGGCTTCCCTGGCACCTTGACGGCAGGCCGATATCTTCCATAATTGGAAGCGCCGCCGTGCTCCCTTGAGCTTCTCCGTAAGCTCTGCAACACCTTCTGGCAGGGAGACGGATGGCCACAAGGCCTGGGCAACACCTTGCATCACCTGCCGAACTTGTTCATGCAGTTGTGAGAGCTCGGATAGAAGATCACCCGCAGACCCGGGCATTTCCTCCGCGGGACAACCCGTCAGCATACCTACAGACATAACACCGTTAGTCGGCTTCTTCGCCAAACTCCATTAAAAGGATTCGTTCAAGCACTTACTGAAATGCCGCATCGAAGCCGCTTATTCTCCTTCTCGGAGACTGCAAGCTGGGCTCGAACGTCTTTTAGTTCCACGCTCAGCTTGGTATTGGCATCTTGGAGATTGTTTTTCTCCCGCCTGACCTCAGTCAGCACGCATTCGCCAGCCTTTAGCTGTCGCACGACATGCTGGTCCTCCGGATTTTCTCCAGATTCATCTGCAACATCTAATGTTAGATCTGCAGCCACGCCGCACACTATATGGTAACCATCATTCTTTAAAGTAAATGTTACCAGCGGGGGACTTTTTCGGTTCCTTCAATGCGGCAACAGCGACCCGCAGTTGGGTCTTTGTCGGTGTCAAAACCGGCGGATCTCGGGTAGGGGGTCCCGAACTGTGCGTCTAGGCGGATGGTAACAGGAGGCAGGGGACACAAAGTTTTACCCAGGTTCGGGCCCTCTTGATGGAGGTAAAACCCTACGTCCTGCTTGATTAATATTGATGATATGGGTAGTACAAGAGTAGATCTACCACGAGATCAGAGAGGCTAAACCCTAGAAGCTAGCCTATGGTATGATTGTCTGTTGTCCTATGGACTAAAACCCTCCAGTTTATATAGACACCAGAGAGGGCTAGGGTTACACAAGGTCGGTTACAAAGGAGGAGATATACATATCCTTATTGCCAAGCTTGACTTCCACGCCAAGGAGAGTCCCATCCGGACACATGACGAAGTCTTCAATCTTGTATCTTCATAGTCCAACAGTCCGGCCAAAGGATATAGTCCGGCTGTCCGGAGACCCCCTAATCCTGGACTCCCACAGTAGCCCCTGAACCAGGCTTCAATGACGATGAGTCCGGCGCGCAGTATTGTCTTCGGCATTGCAAGGCGGGTTCCTCCTCCGGATACACCACGGAAGAATTTGAATACAAGGATAGTGTCCGGCCCTGCAAAATAAGTTCCACATACCACCCTAGAGAGAATACTATTTCCACAAATCTAATCTGCTGACACGTTTTGGCAACACGACATTGTGCCATGGCCCGGTAATTATTCGAATCGTTTCCTTTAACTAGCCCCACACATAACGCGAGGCAGTTTTTTGACACGTCTTGTCAAAGCAGAGATCGTGTTCCCCTAATTACGGGGTTCTCATCAATACGGTCATGGGTAACCCAACCGTGTCTAGGACTCCTAGATTATAGGCAAGTCCCAAACGGCTACGGAGAGGATGCTTGATATTCACCCTCTTTATAAAGGGACAAGGCTTTTACTTTTTTTCCTCCCGTGCTCAATGGAATCCTTCCCCCGCCTTGAGTTCTAACACCCAAAGCCCAGGTCAGGTGCTTCGGACCTTCAATCATGTCCGAATCTAGCCTTCAAGGCCGGTGGATGCCCTCCTCCGTTACGGAAGAAGACATCAATAAGTTGAGGGAGGCCAGATACCTGACCGCCGAGGTTTCGCATCGGCTGCCTGCCCGAGGGCAGGTCGTCCCTACTCCTGAACCCAACGAAGACGTCGTGTTCATCCCCCACTTCCTCCGAGGTCTAGGCCTCACTCTGGATCCCTTCGTTAGGGGGTTGATGTTTTATTACGGGCTAGATTTCCACAATCTAGCCCCGGACTCCTTTCTCCATATCTTGGCATTTATTGTCGTATGTGAGGCCTTCCTCTGCATTACCCCTCACTTTGGCCTGTGGCTCAAGACCTTTGATGTGAAGCCGAAGATGGTCGAGGGGCAGCATGTAGCGTGCGGAGGCGCATTAATAAGCAAGATTGCTGGAGCTCCATGGCCAAAGGGTTCCATTCCAGAGGTGTCCGGATTATGGCAACGGGAGTGGTTTTACATCACAACTCCCAAAAGTGCCAATGGGTGGCTGCCCCTGCTTTCCGCTCAGGCCCTCCACCACAACTGATGTCATGGATTAGCAGAGGGCCGAGCTGGGGTCCAGCCAAGGACGTGCCTGTACTGCAGAGCCGCATTTGAGATCTCTTCGAAGGAGATTTTAGTTTGATTATGGTAATGCAAGTCATGCTGGTTCGACGAATCCAGCCATGCAAACGCTGGCCCCTCTGCATGTGGGAGTTCAACCCAGAAGGACCGCGCGCTGTTCAGAATTTCCTTGGCCTGACACATGAGGAGATGTATAAATCATTCTTCGGACCCCAGATAGAGTGTCCGGACACTACCGAGACATGGGCCTGAGCAGCAACCGCATCGCCGACCAAGTAAGTTATCCTCTAGCCAAAAACACCGTCTTTTATTTATCATGACATCATTCTGAGAAATCGCTCTTTGACCAGGACTGGATAACAAAGGCGAAGATGATCCGGTGTTCGGCCCCCCTTCCGGAAGGCTTGGAGAATCCGGTGCTGGAAAAGATGCTCGAACTAGCACCTTGCCCGGAGCCCTCACAGGAAGATAAAGGGGGGAATAAAGGGGGCGAAAGCGGCCCTCCACCGCTACCCATTCCGACCGAGGGAACGGGCGCCTCCGTGAGGGAGGATAACGAAGGGGAGTAATCGAGCATTCTCTCACCCCGGGGAAGGAAGAGGACTACCCCTGAAGATCCAGAAACCAAGGTTTCCAAATGGGAGAAGAAGTCTCCACCAGAGGGTCCTGCCTCGGAGGGTGCTCTTGCCGCACAAAGTCCGCGCGGGGATCTGCCCTCTAACGAGCTGTAAGTAATCAAAAAGTACTTTAATAGTGAAGATATACTACCTTACTTCTGAGGAAAATAACCAAAGCATTTATCTTGCAGTTCGGATCTTAGCCCTTCTCAGCAGAGCTCGTCTTCGGGGGATCTTCTTCCGGAGATGATGGAGAGCAAAACGCCTCCCCCGGACTCCCCCGCTCAAGAAGCGGGCGACCTTGAAGTGTCGTCACGGAGGGCCTCTCCGGATCCGGTGAGGCCAGAAGATAATCCTATAGTCACCCGAAGTCCTCAGCGTCCGGCTCTTGAAGAGAACAAACAAAAGAGTCCAGCACCGTCTAGTATGCGGTCAGAAGTACCGAGGGAGCTGTTGGAGCGAGCGGCCATCTCAGAAGAAAACCATACGTTAATGGGTACGGTGATGGAAAGAATTTCGTCCGCCGAAAGCGGATTGCATGAAGCCTTTATGAGTCTGCTGACAGGCTTTGAGGAACATGATACTTTTTGATAGTACCGCACATTTTTAGGTGTGCCCTGTGTAGATAGTAGCCCCTAAGACTCTGGTTGTCGTCGAGAACGGCGGCGAACAGAGGATCGTAGTCCCAGGTAGTAACCCAACCGCCTTTTTGTGCAGGTGGTGGAAGCTCCGGTGGCTAGCCGGACTAATGAGTTTGCCGAACTAAAGCGGCAACTGCATGCGGCAGATGCCGACATCGAGCTTGTTAACAAGCGGCTTGACAAGGCACAGGGTAAGTAATGCTCTCTGGTGAATGTCACATAGTAAGAGCAGTATGATGCCAGTATCTTTAATATGTTGTGACTGCAGATGGAGCTGCCACCGTGGAGACCCTTTGGGCGGAACTTGCCCGAGCCAAAGAACAAGCGAGGAGTAGTAGTGTGGCTGCTTTGAAGGCGGGCGAGGAGTTGAGGGCCGAGAAGGCCGCGCATTGCGAGAGCAAAGAGAAAATGGCCAAGATGGCTGTAAAGTTAAAAGACACTGCCGACCGTTGCCAGTTCCTTGAAGAAGAAAACCGAGTGAAGGCGATGGACCTTGAAAAGGCCACGATGACGACAAAGACACCCGCTCTGCTATGTGAGCGAAGAAGGAGGAGCTGCGTGAAGCCGGGGATATTGCGGCTAGGAAGCCCTTCATGCTGCGGAGGAAGTTCGGAGATCCACGGTATGCCCCTCTGGATCGGTTGTGGAGCTCGGCAGACGCATATATGGACTTGGCGGCGAGCGCTATCGATGCGGCCAAATACTTTCAAGATCAAACAGATCATGAAGTGGACAAGCTGTTCTGGTCGCAATTTAATGTTCCAGAGCGTCCGCTTCCATTGACTAATCAGCTAGCCGAATGGGCCGAACTCAATAGGTCGTCCGGACTCTCCATGAGGTCTGTCGTGGATCAGATGTGGCCGAAAAAGCCAAAGCCGAACAACTATTTCAGCTTAGTGCAGCAGTTCCTTGGTGCGGTGCCGCGCATCAATGCGATGAAGAGGTCGGCGTGCATAGAAGGCTCGCGGATGGCCCTTGCCCGTGTTAAAGCATACTAGGCGGAGATGGATGCTACCACTGTTGTGGCGCAGGGTTCGGCCATAGGCCGAGTGGCTGCCGAGCACTATTTTGAAGAGGTTCTCGAGGGTGCTCGTTTGATAGAGGCCCAGTGCTCGAAGAATATTATGTTTGAGTGACATGTATTCCCATTGTAAACACAATGTTTTTATGAAATTTATTAAGGCCGTGTTTATACTTTTGCCTGAAAGTAATATGATGCCTCCTGTGCGCCCGTTTATGTATACATGTGTATAACCTGAAAGATTGCAGTCGTCGGCTTCAGCCCCCACGCATATAATGCAGAGGTGTTCGCAGAAGACGCGTGTTCACACTTAACCCAACGTCTTGGCCCTATTAAGGAGGTGATAGTGCAACAAACGAGGCAACCGGACTATAATGCTTTAACACTTTCACTTAGCCATAGGAGTTTGACGGTGGGGTTACTATATAGCCCCTGGTGGCTCCGCACTCTCCCGAATTCGGGGCGCGTACATGCCTGGCCGGGAAATGGCCCTTCGTTAAGGTGGAGGAATTCTAACATTCCGATATGTCATCGAGTGGTTGACCAGTCTCACGCTATATCATGACAGTCAGTTTTCGGGTTTCTCTACTGAGGTGCTCGTCCGGATGACCCAGGGCACTATCCAGTAGTTCTCCTAGTGCTACCTTAGCCGATAGAGCGGAACATAAGGTACCAAAACATAGGAGCCGGGCAAACCCAACATTTGACCAAAGACATGATTCGGAGCTGATGCATATAAGGCCAAACTCCCGACGCCGAACACTCCCTAAGGTATTCGGTCTTTATGGTATAAACCGGGCCTAAATAGTGCCCTTTGTAAGAAGCCCCTGGTGTCCAGGTACGTGCATTATTCTGATGTGGCCACATGCCAAGACGCCAGCATCCTTCTCAATTGTACTGAGAATCTGAGCGATGTGTATCAACAAGAGACAGTAAAAAAGGTTGACGCAGGGTCTTAATCTAAAAAGAATCCTTGGGACGGGTCCCTGCTGCACGTCTGCGCCTGTGTCTTCGTTGAGCCGTATCCTGGACGGGTGTAGCACGGTGGTCATCTGTAAAAGAGAGGAACTTAGGTGAAAAGTTGTCGTGCAAAAAGGTAGGTTTTAAAGGAACCATGTAAATTTCAAGATGAGTAAAAATTGCCACTTGCCTACGCGCGTTGAGCCCCTTGTGTTTGTGATAGGGGTGTGGCCATCAAACCTGTACGAATTACATATAGCTGCGCCGGACTCGTCTAACCGTGTCCGTGGTCTTGATGACCTATCGAATACTTTAGTTGGTGAGGCCGTTTTAGTGTGCGGCTACCGAGGCGGCCACACCCTCTTCGGCGCGCAGGGATCGCTCAATATTTCCATTTACTGTAATGATGCCACATGGACCGGGCATCTTAAGCGTGAGGGAAGTGTAATGCGGTATTGCATTAAAGCGAGCGAAAGCTTCACATCCAAGTAGTGCTTGATAGCCACTTTGGAATGAAGCAATGTGGAAGGTTAAATTTTCGCTACGGAAGTTATCGGGGAAGCCGAATATAACTTCTAGTAGCAGGGAGCCTGTGCAATGAGCCCCTGGGCCTGGTGTTACTCCTTTAACGGTAGTATTGCTGAGGCAAATTTTCGTTGGGTCTATCCCCATTTTGCGGATTGTGTCCTAATATATCAGGTTTAGACTGCTGCCACCGTCCATCAGGACTCGTGTGAAGTGGTATCCGTCAATTATTGGGTCTAATACCAAGGCAGCCCATCCTGCATGCCAGATACTTGCTGAGTAATCCCGATGGTCAAAAGTGATCGGTTGAGACGACCAGTGGCAGGACTCCGCTGTGATAGGCCCTTGGGCATATTTATCTGGGAGTGCCGCTTTGTTTCTCCCCTTGATCACGTGTACCACGTTTACTGTTTTGACTTCGGGTGGAAATTTCTTTTGTTCCCCAGTGTCTTGCTTGAGAGGCTCATCCTCGTCTTCGCTTGGTGTATCCTCCCCCTTGTGTACGGCGTTGAGCTTGCCGAACTGCTTGAAGACCCAACATTCTTTGTGGGTATGATTAGCGGGTTTACCAGGGGTGCTATGGATCTGACATATTTGGTCCAGAATTTTGTTGAGGCTGGACAGTTCATCTCTGGCGCCTTTAGAGGGCGACTTTTGCTGACCTGGCCAAGAGCTTATAAATCCGGCGTTTACCCCCGTGCTCTTCGGGCTGTCTTCTTTATTCCGGCGCTTATTATTTTTGCTGCGTCGTGATTTCCCGTTTTCATCTCTAACTTCGGATGTACTTGGGTCGCTGGTGCTGCATCTGGCTAGCCCGCTGTCCTCACCCGCGCAAAAGCGGGTCATGAGGCTTGTTAATGCTGCCATTGTTCTTGGCTTTTCTTGGTCGAGGTGTTTGGCCAGCCATTCGTCCGGACGCTATGCTTAAAAGCTGTCAAGGCTTCGGCGTCCGGACAGTCGACTATTTGGTTCATTTTAGTAAGAAACCTGTTCCAAAGCTTTCGGGTTGACTCTCTGGGCTATTGAGTTATATGACTTAAATCGTCCGCATCCGGAGGTCGGACATAAGTCCCTTGAAAATTTGCCCGAAAGGCATCTTCGAGCTCTTCCCAACTTCCGATGGAGTTTTCGGGGAGGCTTTTAAGCCAGTGCCGAGCTGGCCCTTTGAGCTTGAGGGGTAAGTACTTTATGGCGTGGAGATCATCTCCTCGAGCCATATGGATATGGAGGTTATAGTCCTCAATCCAGACCCCAGGGTCTGTTGTTCCGTCGTATGCCTCTATGTTTACCGGTTTGAATCCCTCTAGAAATTCCTGGTCCAGCACCTCATCGGTGAAACATAGGGGGTGTGCGGCACCCCTGTATCTGGGTGTACCGCGTTGTTTGGATGCTTGTTGTGTTGCATCGTATGCTGGAGCGCGCTTGCGTGGTCCATAGATCGATCTGGTTGCGCCGTCCTTTTGATGCGAGCCCTCGCGTGGATCGCGTATTGGCTTATGTGAGGCGTTGTTTGCCGCTCTATGTTGGCCGTGAGGACGTCTATCTGGCCAGGTGGCCGTTTTGATTTTTGGTTGTGGGGGATCTAAGGCCTCCTCATCGAATTCAGGTAGCAACTTCCGCTTCGGGTAGCTCTTGGTGGGGCGATTACCACCGTACTTCGCTGCTGCGTTGACTACTTTGTTCCATCTGATTCCGAGTGTGTCTTGTGTAGCCTTGAGCCTTTGCTTCTGCTTTTTTAGACTCCTCGCGGTGGCAACAAGCCTTTGATGGGCATTCTGTTGCTCCAGGTGTCTGTCCGGTGTGATGTCATCCGGACTATTGTCTTTGACAGAGTCAGGTTGTTCGGTTTGATTCTCCGTGTTGCCGTGGTCCGGCGATGGTTCACCTTGCTCTAACGCTGGGTCTATATGATCGTTGTTTCTGCTGAGGCGGGATTTGGAGCGGCGCTTACGCCGCCGCTTTGACTGCTTCTCGAGCGGACAACCCTTCGTTGCGTCCTTCCGTTCCTCGTCGTCATTTTCTTTTGGTGTGCCCACCATGTATACGTCATGTGATGAAGTGGCCGTCCAATGCCCTGTGGGCAGTGGTTCCTATTCTTCTCCTGCATCGTCGTCCATACCGTCGATGTCTTCGGAGTCGAGGTCGAGCATGTCGGTTAAGTCATCGACAGTGGCTACTAAGTGGGTGGTGTGTGGGCGGCAAATTTCTTCATCATCCGCATCCCAATCCTATCGGACATAGTTCGGCCAGGATCCTCCTAACAGGGAGAGAGACCTTAATGAGCTCAGTATGTCGCCAAGGGGCGAGTGCTAAAAAATATCCGCGGATGTAAACTCCATGATCGGCGCCCAATCGGATTCAATAGGAATGGGCACAGCCGGTTCGGAGTCCGTGGCCGGAGAAGAATCCGGCGGTTTAGCAGCACGGCTCTCGTGAAGGGTAAGGTCGATGTTCGGCTCGATCGCCGCTGAGGGTAAGGCCTCCGTGGCGGGGTCCATCCACCCATCCATGGACGGCGCAACCGGCTCCGAATTGAGGGTCGGAGCGGCTGCCGGTGCGATCTCTCAGACACTGTCTGATGGTAGAGCTAAATCATACTCATCGTGACTGCGAGACGCACAAGGCAGAGGCTCGAATCTGTCGAAGATCAAGTCTCCGCGGATATCGGCTGTGTAGTTTAAGCTTCCAAACCTGACCTGGTGGCCAGGGGCGTAACTTTCGATCTGCTCCAGATGGCCAAGCGAGTTGGCCCGCAGTGCGAAGTTGCCGAACACAAAGATCTGTCCGAGGAGAAAAGTCTCACCCTGGACTGCATCGCTATCGATGACAGAAGGAGCCGTCAGGCCTAACGGCGACGACACAGAGGAACTCTCAATGAAAGCACCAATGTCGGTGTCAAAACCGGCGGATCTCGGGTAGGGGGTCCCGAACTGTGCGTCTAGGCAGATGGTAACGGGAGGCAGGGGACACGAAGTTTTACCCAGGTTCGGGCCCTCTTGATGGAGGTAAAACCCTACGTCCTGCTTGATTAATATTAATGATATGGGTACTACAAGAGTAGATCTACCACGAGATCAGAGAGGCTAAACCCTAGAAGCTAGCCTATGGTATGATTGTCTGTTGTCCTATGGACTAAAACCCTCCGGTTTATATAGACACCAGAGAGGGCTAGGGTTACACAAGGTCGGTTACAAAGGAGGAGATATACATATCCGTATTGCCAAGCTTGCCTTCCACACCAAGGAGAGTCCCATCTGGACACGGGACGAAGTCTTCAATCTTGTATCTTCATAGTCCAACAGTTCGGCCAAAGGATATAGTCCGGCTATGCGGAGACCCCCTAATTCAGGACTCCCACAGTCTGCATTCCTCCAGCTCCTGTGACAGCCTAGTATTCTTCTCTGTAAGAACCTACACAATAAAGATGATCCTTAAATCAGTTCTGCTAACTGTTTCAAGTCTCAGGGGCTACTGATACATATAATCGTCAGATTTACTTACCCGTACATCCTTTACATACTGATCCGTGGCTCTGGCTAGACCATCTTGAGCAGCACGGAGGTACGCCTCTCCAGAATTGAAGGCAACAAATGCCTCTGGTGAGAAACAAGCGTCGCGGAGTACGGCCCGGCGGCGCCTATGATTCATGGCGCTTTCCACTTCTGAATTTGTGGCGGATAATCTATCTGCATCCTCTGTAGGGGGATTATCCGGTGCCCGCCCGATATCGGCTTTCGCCTCTATGTCCGGTCCTGGCGCCTGACTGGTGGAAGCGTGATTAGCAACATCGCCGGACATATTCCGGCGAGCGTTTTTTTTGTTAAAGAAACACGGGCGTCATTACATTTCGAGAAAGACGACAACCATGGAGCGGGGTTTCTGTTATACCTTTGCGCCGACGTCTCCATCCTGACCGCCTTCCTTTTTGGCCTGCCCGACCTTGGTGCCTCTTGTTGGCGAGTTGCCGCGGGTTCAGCAGGGCGTCCCGAATGCCTTCCTTGTAAAAACTCCATATGTATATGGTAGGTGAAGTGTCTAAAAGGGGATCCTAGTTTTTGGAGTTGGGATTTTTGGTTTTTCTTACGTGCGATGCAGGAAGCAGTCTGGGATAGTCGGCCGTAATGGCCACCATGGCATCATCGCAGCTTAGCTGATAGAACTGCCGGTCTATCAGCTCCACGAATATGACCGGATCTTCTTCGAGTCCGAAGTCGAGGGCCCAGTCAGGGTCCTCTGGATGTGGGGAGGGGCTGCTAATCTCCTTTATGGCTTTTCGCAGTTCCTGCCGCAAAATGGCAAGGTGAATACCTACGACAAAGAGTGCGGGAAAGAATGGGAGATATAACTCACCCATCTTGGAGGATTGTACATGGAGAATCCATCCCGTGGCTTGATACGGATGAACTCCTCTTCCTCTCCCTTGAACAATTCAGACAAATTTTTTGCTAAGGCGGCAACATTGTCCGGACCCTTACGCCCGCAACGGGTGGCGTCATCACCCCGTTAAAACACCACAGGGGGTGCCCTCGATATTGAAGTGGTTGCACTCCCCGCATTATGCATATTGACATAACTTCGATTACTGTCAATCCTGATTGAGCCAGTGCTTTAATCCGGTTCATCAGGTAGAGGACCTCTCCATTGTCTTCTTCCTGGGGGCTCCGTAGGCGCCAACTTAGGTGTTTCTTCAGAGGAGCATTGCTGAACTCAGGAAGACCCCGCCGAACAGGGTCCGGAAGGGGAACGTCCTCCATATAAAACCATTCCGAAGGCCAGTCTTCAGATGACTTCTTCGGGGTACCGGACAGGTATCCGGTTCCGGCGATACGCCATATTTCGGCTCCGCCCACTTGATAAAGTGACCCCCTCTGTGTGCGAGGGACGAGGCAATAGCCTTTTCCACAGCTCGAAATGAGCCTCGCAGCCTAGGAACAACTCGCAGAGAGCAACATAGCCGGCGATGTGTAAAATGGAGGCAGGGGTGAAATTGTGTAATTGGAGGTCGTAGAACTCCAGGAGCCCATGGAGGAACGGATGAATTGGAAATCCGAGTCCCCTTAGTAAATAAGGAACAAGGCAGACCCGCTCCCCCGTAGAGGGACTGGGGAAGCTCTCCGCTTGCTCCCCGCCATTGTAGGTGGCAAGCCCGGCTCGAACGGGCTCCATGTATGCTGGAGGGAGAAATCCCTTAGTCTGCAGTTCGATTAATCGATTGTGTGGGACTGAACACCTCTCCCAATCACCGGGCTTAGGGCTACGGGGGCGGGAGGAGGAGCTGCGGAAGTCGGCCATGCTGGAATGGATCTTTCCGAAGCGCGCTCTGATGGGTTCTCGCTGGGGGAGGATGGTATGGATCGGATCTGAGAATCCCCATCCTTTGAATAGACAATTTATTTATCTGGCTAGGGGGGCGAATGTAAAAATGCCCTGGCGCCTCATACTCATTCGACGCGTGGGAGATAGCCCTTATTGGGCGCAGAAGCCAAGAGGTCCAAACATTTATGGGACCGGACACTTCTCAACAAACGTTCGAAATTTGGATAAGAACCCGCCTTGCAATGCCGAAGACAACACTGCGCGTCGGACTCATCGTCATTGAAGCCTGGTTCGGGGGCTACTGAGGGAGTCCTGGATTTGGGGGTCTCCGGACAGCCGGACTATATCCTTTGGCCAGATTGTTGGACTATGAAGATACAAGATTGAAGACTTCGTCCCGTGTCCGGATAGGACTCTACTTGGCGTGGAAGGCAAGCCAGGAAGTACGGATATGTATATCTCCTACTTTGTAACCGACCTTGTGTAATCCTAGCCCCCTCCGGTGTCTATATAAACTGGAGGGTTTTAGTCCGTAGGACAACATACAATCATACCATAGGCTAGCTTCTAGGGTTTAGCCTCTCCGATCTCATGGTAGATCAACTCTTCTAATACTCATATCATCAAGAATAAATCAAGCAGGACGTAGGGTTTTACCTCCATCAAGAGGGCCCGAACCTGGGTAAAACGTCGTGTCCCCTGCCTCCTGTTACCATCCGCCTTAGACGCACAGTTCGGGACCCCCTACCCGAGATTCGCTGGTTTTGACACCGACAGAAGGTGTACCCAACAGTTTCTTTTGGGTATCCTATGAAGACGCAATTCTCCGATTTGGGTTCGAGCTTATCAGGTTAAAGCTTTTTTACATAAGCATCACAGCCCCAAACTTTAAGAAATGACAGCTTTGGTTTCTTGCCAAACCATAGTTCATACGGTGTTGTCTCAACGGATTTAGATGGTGCCCTATTTAACGTGAATGCAGCTGTCTCTAATGCATAACCCCCAAAATGATAGCGGTAAATCGGTAAGAGACATCATAGATCGCACCATATCTAATAAAGTACGGTTACGACGTTCGGACACACCATTACGCTGTGGTGTTCCAGGTGGCATGAGTTGTGAAACTATTCCACATTTTTTTTAAATGAAGGCCAAAACTCGTAACTCAAATATCTGCCTCCGCGATAAGATCGCAGAAACTTTATTTTCTTGTTACGACGATTCTCCACTTCACTCTGAAATTCTTTGAACTTTTCAAAATGATTCAGACTTGTGTTTCATTAAGTAGATATACATATATCTGCCCAAATCAAATGTGAAGGTTAGAAAATAACGATACCCACCACGAGCCTCAACACTCATCAGACCGTATACATCGGTATGTATTATTTTCAATAAGTCAGTGGCTCGCTCCATTGTTCTGGAGAACGGAGTCTTAGTCATCTTGCCCGTGAGGCATGGTTCGCAAGCATCAAATGATTCATAATCAAGTGATTCCAAAAGTCCATCCGCATGGAGTTTCTTCATGCACTTTACACCAATATGACCAAAACGACAGTGCCACAAATATGTCACACTATCATTATCAACTTTGCATCTTTTGGCATCAATATTATGAATATGTGTATCACTATGATCGAGATTCAATAAACCATTTATATTGAGTGTATGACCATAGAAGGTTTTATTCATGTAAACAGAACAACAATTATTCTGTGACTTAAATGAATAACCGTATTGCAATAAACATGATCCAATCATATTCATGCTCAACGCAAACACCAAATAACATTTATTTAGGTCCAACACTAATCCCGAAGGTAGAGGGAGTGTGTGATGGTGATCTTATCAACCTTGCAATCACTTCCAACACACATCGTCACCTCGCCCTTAACTAGTCTCTGTTCATTTTGTAACTCCTGTTTCGAGTTACTAATCTTAGCAACTGAACTGGTATCAAATACCCTAGGGTTACTATGAGCACTAGTAAAGTACACATCCATAACATGTATATCAAATATACCTTTCACTTTGCCATCCTTCTTATCAACCAAATATTTGGGGTAGTTTCGCTTCCAGTGACCGTTCCCTTTGCAGTAGAAGCACTCAGTTTCAGGCTTAGGTCTAGCTTTGGGCTTCTTCACAGGAGTGGCAACTTGCTTGTTATTCTTATTGAAGTTCCCTTTATTTCCCTTGCCCTTTTACTTGAAACTAGTGGTCTTGTCAACCGTCAACACTTGATGCTTTTCTTGATTTCTACCTTCGCCGATTTCAGCATCGCGAAGAGCTCGGGAATCGTTTTCGTCATCCCTTGCATATTATAGTTCATCACTAAGTTCCAGTAAATTGGTGATAGTGACTAGAGAACTCTGTCAATCACTATCTTATCTGGAAGATTAACTCCCACTTGATTCAAGAGATTGTAGTACTCAGACATTCTGAGCACATGCTCACTGGTTGAGCTATTCTCCTCCATCTTGTAGGCGAAATACTTGTCAGAGGTCTCATACCTCTCGACTCGGGCATGAGTCTGAAATACCAATTTCAGCTCTTGGAACATCTTATATGCTCTGTGGCGTTCAAAACATTTTTGAAGTCCCAGTTTTAAGCCGTAAAGCATGGCGCACTAAACTATCAAGTAGTCATCATACCGAGCTTGCCAAACGTTCATAACGTCTGCATCTGCACCTGCAATAGGTCCGTCACCTAGCGGTGCATCAAGGACATAATTCTTCTGTGGAGCAATGATGATAATCCTCAGATCACGGACCCAGTCTGCATCATTGCTACTATCATCTTTCAACTTATTTTTCTCTAGGAACATATCAAAAATAAACGGGGAGCTACATCGCAAGCTATTGATATACAACATAGATATGCAAATACTATCAGGACTAAGTTCATGATAAATTAAAGTTCAATTAATCATATACTTAAGAACTCCCACTTAGATTGACATCCCTCTAGTCATATAAATGATCACGTGATCCATACCAACTAAACCATGTCCGATCATCACATGAGATGGAGTAATTTTCAATGGTGAACATCACTATGTTGATCATATCTACTATATGATTCACGTTCGACCTTTCGGTCTTAGTGTTCCGAGGCCATATCTGCATATGCTAGGCTCGTCAAGTTTAACCCGAGTATTCTGCATGTGCAAAACTGGCTTGCACCCGTTGTATGTGAACGTAGAGATTTTGAACCGGCATGATGACCATAGTCTCCTTCATGAATCTCACACAGGATCTCACAGCCCTCCTCTGGAGAAACACAACGTAGAAATGCTCCCGTGACACTACGATGATGTAACTCTCCATTAACAATTTTCATGACTTAGACCGCCGGGTTATCTGTCTGGCTAAGGTTTCATCCTCAGGTAACTTGCCCCGGGTCATATAAGCCAAATAAGGAACCGTCCAATCCGGAATTACATGAAGAGCCACCACCAACTGAGCCTCCGGGTCAGGGATAGCCAAATCCTCCTCTGTAGGTAACTTGACCGACGGGTTATGCAAAACATCAAGAAAAACATTAGGTGGCACCGGCTTACGTTGAGAACCCAACCGGCTTAAAGCATCCGCTGCTTCATTTTTCCTCCGATCAATGTGCTTAACTTGATAACCCTTGAAGTGACGAGCAATAACGTCCACCTCTCTCCAATAAGACGCCATGAGTGGATCCTTAGAATCCCAAGTACCAGAGACTTATTGAGCCACCAAGTCTGAGTCGCCGAAGCACCTAACCCGGCTTAAGTTCATCTCCTTAGCCATCCGAAGACCGTGGAGCAAGGCCTCATACTCAGCTGCATTGCTAGTGCATGGAAACATCAAATGGAGAACATAGAAAAATTTATCACCTCGAGGGCAAGCAAGCACAACTCCATCCCCTGAGCCCTCCAATTGCCTGAACCCATCAAAATGAATAGTCCAATACGTGTTATCTGGTTTTTCCTCAGGCATCTGTAGCTCTATCCAATCATTGATGAAATCCACCAGTGCCTGAGACTTGATGGCCGTGCGGGGCACATATTTTAACCCATGAGGTCCAAGCTCAATTGCCCAGTTAGCAACCCAGTGATGTCTACTACACAACCTTCTTCTTGTAGACGTTGTTGGGCCTCCAAGTGCAGAGGTTTGTAGGACAGTAGCAAATTTCCCTCAAGTGGATGACCTAAGGTTTAGCAATTCGTGGGAGGCGTAAGATGAAGATGGTCTCTCTCAAGCAACCCTGCAACCAAATAACAAAGAGTCTCTTGTGTCCCCAACACACCCAATACAATGGTAAATTGTATAGGTGCACTAGTTCAGCGAAGAGATGGTGATACAAGTGCAATATGGATGGTAGATATAGGTTTTTGTAATATGAAAATATAAAAACAGCAAGGTAACTAATGATAAAAGTGAGCACAAACGGTATTGCAATGCGTTGAAACAAGGCCTAGGGTTCATACTTTCACTAGTGCAAGTTCTCTCAACAATAATAACATAATTGGATCATATAACTATCCCTCAACATGCAACAAAGGGTCACTCCAAAGTCACTAATAGTGGAGAACAAACGAAGAGATTATTGTAGGGTACGAAACCACCTCAAAGTTATTCTTTCCGATCAATCCGTTGGGCTATTCCTATAAGTGTCACAAACAGCCCTAGAGTTCTAGTAAAATAACACCTTAAGACGCAAATCAACCAAAACCCTAATGTCACCAAGATACTCCAATGTCACCTCAAGTATCCGTGGGTATGATTATATGATATGCATCACACAATCTCGGATTCATCTATTCAACCAACACAAAGAACTTCAAAGAGTGCCCCAAAGTTTCTACCGGAGAGTCAAGACGAAAACATGTGCCAACCCCTATGCATAAGTTCACAAGGTCACAGAACTCGTAAGTTGATCACCAAAACATACATCAAGTGGATCACATGATATCCCATTGTCACCACAGATAAGCACATGCAAGACATACATCAAGCGTTCTCAAATCCTTAAAGACTCAATCCAATAATATAACTTCAAAGGGAAAACTCAATTCATCACAAGAGAGTAGAGGGGGGAGAAACATCATAGGATCCAACTATAATAGCAAAGCTCGCGATACATCAAGATCGTACCACCTCAAGAACACGAGAGAGAGATCAAACACATAGCTACTGGTACATACCCTCAGCCCTGAGGGAGAACTACTCCCTCCTCGTCATGGAGAGCGTCGGGATGATGAAGATGGCCACCGGAGAGGGATTCCCCCTCCGGCAGGGTGCCGGAACGGGTCTAGATTGGTTTTCGGTGGCTACGGAGGATTCTGGCGGCGGAACTCCCGATCTATTGTGTTCCCCGATGTTTTTAGGGTATATTGATATATATATATAGGTGAAAGAAGTCGGTCAGGGGAGCCACGAGGGGCCCACGAGGGTGGGGGGTGATGACCCACAAGTATAGGGGATCTATCGTAGTCCTTTCGATAAGTAAGAGTGTCGAACCCAACGAGGAGTAGAAGGAAATGATAAGTGGTTTCCAGCAAGGTATTCTCTGCAAGTACTGAAACAAGTGGTAACAGATAGTTTTGTGATAGGATAATTTGTAACGAGCAAGAAGTAGCAAAAGTAAATAAGGTGCAGCAAGGTGGCCCAATCCTTTTTGTAGCAAAGGACAAGCCTGGACAAACTCTTATATAGAGAAAAGCGCTCCCGAGGACACATGGGAATATCATCAAGCTAGTTTTCATCACGCTCATATGATTCGCGTTCAGTACTTTGATAATTTGGTATGTGGGTGGACCGGTGCTTGGGTACTGTCCTTACATGGACAAGCATCCCATTTATGATTAGCCTCTATTGCAAGTATCCGCAACTACAACAAAAGTATTAAGGTAAACCTAACCATAGCATGAAACATATGGATCCAAATCAGTCCCTTACGAAGCAACGCATTAACTAGGGTTTAAGCTTCTGTCACTCTAGCAACCCATCATCTACTTATTACTTCCCAATGCCTTCCTCTAGGTCCATATAATGGTGAAGTGTCATGTAGCCGACGTTCACATAACACCACTAGAGGAGAGACAACATACATCTCATCAAAATATCGAACGAATACCAAATTCACATGACTACTAATAGCAAGACTTCTCCCATGTCCTCAGGAAAAAATGTAACTACTCACAAAGCATAAACATGTTCCTAATCAGAGGGGTATTAATATGCATATAGGATCTGAACATATGATCTTCCACCAAATAAACCAACTAGCATCAACTACAAGGAGTAATTAACACTACTAGCAACCTACTAGCACCAATCCTGGACTTGGAGACAAGAATTGGATACAAGAGATGAACTAGGGTTTTGAGAGGAGATGGTGCTGATGAAGATGTTGATGGAGATTGCCCTCTCCCGATGAGAGGAGCGTTGGTGATGACGATGGTGATGATTTCCCCCTCCGGGAGGGAAGTTTCCCCTGCAGAACAGCTCTACCGGAGCCCTAGATTGGTTCCGCCAAGGTTCCGCCTCGTGGCGGCGGAGTTTCGTTCGAGAAAATGGCTTCCTATATTTTCCCATCGAAAGATTTCATATAGCAGAAGATGGCCACTGGAGGGCCACCAGAGGCCTGATACATCTCCGTCGTATCTACTTTTCCAAACACTTTTGCCCTTGTTTTGGACTCTAACTTGCATGATTTGAATGGAACTAACCCGGACTGACACTGTTTTCAGCAGAATTACCATGGTGTTATTTATGTGCAGAAACAAACATTCTCAGAATGACCTGAAACTTCACGGAGCAACTTTTCAGAAAATATGAAAAATACCTGCAAAAGACGAAGGCTAGGGGGCCCACCACCTGTCCACGAGGATGGGGGGCGCGCCTGCCCCCCCAGGGCGCGCCCCCCTACCTCGTGGGCCCCATGTTGCCTCTCCGACTCCAACTCCAACTCCAACTCCATATATTGTGTTTCGGGGAGAAAAAAATCAGAGAAGAAATCATCACGTTTTACGATACGGAGCCGCCGCCAAGCCCTAAAACCTCTCGGGAGGGCTGATCTGGAGTTCGTTCGGGGCTCCGGAGAGGGGAATCCATCGCCATCGTCATCATCAACCATCCTCCATCACCAATTTCATGATGCTCACCGCCGTGCGTGAGTAATTCCATCGTAGGCTTGCTGGACGGTGATGGGTTGGATGGGATCTATCATGTAAAGTTAGTTTTGTTAGGGTTTGATCCCTAGTGTCCACTATGTTCTGAGATTGATGTTGCTATGACTTTGCTATGCTTAATGCTTTTCACTAGGGCCCGAGTGCCATGATTTCAGATCTGAACCTATTATGTTTTCATCAATATATGAGTGTTCTTGATCCTATCTTGCAAGTCTATAGTCACCTATTATGTGTTATGATCCGTTAACCCCGAAGTGACAATAATAGAGATACTTACCGGTGATGACCGTAGGTTTGAATTTTCAACTTCACATAATTCTCCAACTGTCCTGTTTGATCTTTATGATAATTCTTAACACTATGGACTTAGAGGATTTTACCACTGCTTGCAAACTTCCACAATGGGGGAGTATAAGGGATCCTCGCAAATCTGAATTTAGAGATTTTCTTGCTAGTATAACCGTGGGAGAATCTAGAGATATAACACAAGCTACCATAGGGAGCATTCACTTTCCAGCTATACATTATTTTGCTCTCTTCATAGGTAGATGCATTAATGGTAAAAGGATGATGAGGATTTTGAGCGCTTTGCTGAAATGATTAGACCTATCTTTTTGCGCATGCGATTAACTGATATGCTCAAAACTAATCCTTATGCCAAGTACATGAAAGATATTATTACAAATAAAAGAAAGATACCGGAAGCTGAAATTTCCACCATGCTTGCTAATTACACTTTTAAGGGTGGAATACCAAAGAAACTTGGAGATCTGGGTGTACCAACTATACCATGCTCAATTAAAAGAAATTATGTTAAAACTCCTTTATGTGATCTTGGAGCCGGTGTTAGTGTTATGCCTCTCTCTTTATATCGTAGACTTGATTTGAATAAGTTGACACCTATTGAATTATCGTTGCAAATGGCTAATAAATTAACTACTATACCTGTCGGTATTTGTGAGGATGTGCCTATTGTAGTTGCAAACATTACTATTTTAACGGACTTTGTTATTCTTGATATTCCCAAGGACGATAGTATGTCTATTATTCTTGGAAGACCCTTTTTGAATACTGCAGGGCCTGTTATTGATTGCACTAGAGGCAATGTCACTTTTCATGTTAATGGTAATTAGCATACGGTACACTTTCCGAGGAAACAACCTCAAGTTCATAGTATCAACTCTATTGGAATAATGCCATCGATTATATTTGGAGGTTTTGAATTTCCCCTTCCTACTGTCAAGAAGAAATACGATTTTCTTATTTATTGGGGATGTGCATATCCCCGTTGAGGTAACATAGTGTTATTCGAAAATTTCTCCGGTTCCATGTTATTCGGAATGAGTTCGTTAACAAGACTTGATCAACCTTGTTAGTGGATTCCTTTTGATGATCATGAGATGGATGAAACTAGAAGGCACAACCTTCTGTACCCCACTTTTACTTTCTGTTATTTATATAAAATAAAATAAAAATAAATATTTTTTCTTTTATCTGATCATCCGTGCAATATAAAAATACCTCGAAAATAAAAGTTCTCCAAATGCCCTGAAATTTAAATATGATTTTTTCTAAAATATTTGAGAACATTTGGCACTGAGAACACAGCAGGGGGGTCAACCACCTTCCCACGAGGGCGGAGGGCGCGCCCTACCCCGGGGTGCGCCCCCTGCCTCATGGGCCCACAGTGGCCCTCCTCCACTTATTCCTGCACCCACACACTCCTTATTCCTCCCACAAACACGAATATCCAGCTCAAGCACTGAGTTCTAGCTCATTTTGCTGCCATTTTTGATCTCCTTGCTCAAAGCACCTCTCACAAAACTGCTTGGGGAGATTGTTCCTTGGTATGTGACTCCTCCATTGGTCCAATTAGTTTTTGTTCTAGTGCTTTATTCATTGCAAATTTTTGCTGCTTAGGTGACCCTGTTCTTGAGCTTGCATGTCAAATTTATATGGTCAAAAGTAGTTTTGATGCATTGATATAGTCTCTAGGCACTTGTGGGAGTAGTTGCTATCAATTTTGTTGAGTTTGCTTCACTTTTATTTTTGAGTTACTAAAAATTTCAGAAATTTTTCAGAGGAAGAAATATGATTAGGAAAATGTACCAATGTGGTTCTTCAAGGAAGCAAGGACCCAGACCCGCAATACGTGATGCGGACGATGAACCATCGAGGGATGCTCAAGTGAGGCCTTGTGTATGGCCGTCAGAGGATTTCATGGTCCAAGCAGAAATTAAAGAGGAATTTGATGCATATGTGCGTAATGCTGATCTGGAGAGCTTCGAGGCAGATAAGTGTCGGCAATACCTCTATTTAACTGATTCATTTGTGAGAAGGTTTAAATTTTCATGCTCGCGTAATTCTCCAACTGTCCTGTTTGATCTTTATGATAATTCTTAACACTATGGACTTAGAGGATTTTACCACTGCTTGCAAACTTCCACAATGGGGGAGTATAAGGGATCCTCGCAAATCTGAATTTAGAGATTTTCTTGCTAGTATAACCGTGGGAGAATCTAGAGATATAACACAAGCTACCATAGGGAGCATTCACTTTCCAGCTATACATTATTTTGCTCTCTTCATAGGTAGATGCATTAATGGTAAAGATGAGGCATGTCACATGTGTGGCCCTGACCTCAGTATTCTTCAAAGTGTTGTGTTAGGAGACAAATCTTATAATTTGGGAGCCATTGTTGCACGTAGGTTGCATCTTAATAGATTTAATGGAGATTTCTTTGGTGGAATTTATGCAACCCGCATAGCTAATTTTCTTGGTATAGCCATACGCGAAGATGATATTGAATTACCTCCTGCTTACCTAGACTTTAATGCTATGGTTCACCACCAGTTTGTCGAGAGGAATGAATCACCTCTCCAGTATCGACTAATCTTTGACAGACGCCGTGCTGTCCATATTACTGTCCCTGCTCCTGCCTTATTTGGTCATCAGGCAAAAGGAAGATATACTATTACTAGAGAGGAGGCAGATGAGTACAAGAGGAGAGCGGAGGCCGCTTGTCACCACGCTACAGCTCAGCAGGCGATAGCCGCTGCATCGCAGTACGACCCCAGCTAGTATTATGGATATCCGCCAGGCCAGCCGTGGCCATAGACAAACTTAGGCCAAAAGCCTAAGATTGGGGGAGTATGTATTTCCCACCGACATTACATTTATGTTCACACACTCATTGCTAGATGTCGGTGCTCATACTTTTTCGTTGTATCATCCATGCTAGTTTATTTCCCTTTTTATGCTTTCTTCTTGTCTGTTTAATAAACCTTAAGAAAAACCAAAAAAAATTAGTTGTAGCTTTTAATCAGTTTAATTTCCATGCTTGTAGTAGTAATTAAAAAGAAAACCCAAAAAGATTTCCTGTTCTTCTTTTGCCTGTTGGGTGCTTTCCCGTGTAAATAGTTTTATTTCTTTTCTTTTCTTTGGGGGTCAATAGGAGAAGACCATGATTAAATTGTTGTAGTGGCTCTTATATGCCTAAATGTTGATCTCAAGAAAGAGCCCATATTGCCTTGTCTTCTCCTGTTTATTGTATGCTTGCAGATTGCAGCTTAGTCCAATGCACGTGCACTATTATTATTATTCACATCATTCGATCGTGCAAGTGAAAGGCAATTATGATGTTATATGATGGACTGGCTGAGATGAGAAAAGCTGGTATGAACTCGACCTCTTTTGTTTTTGTATATGATTAGTTCATCATTCCTGATTCAGCCTATTATGAATAAACATGTTTGAAGTGACAATTAGAGATCATAGTTTCTTGTGCCATGCTTGATTAGCTATGAGTTATAATGGTTTACCTTGCGTTCTAACATGCTATTGAGATAGTTATGATGTGGTATGATAGGGTGGTATCCTCCTCTAAATGATTTAAGTGACTTGACTTGGCGCATGTTCATGCATGTAGTTGAAACAAAATCAACATAACCTTCATGATATTTATGTTCATGGTGGATTATATCCTACTCATGCTTGCATTCGGTGTTGATTAATTTTAATGCATGTTCATGACTGTTGTCGCTCTCTAGCTGGTCGCTTCCCAGTCTTTTGCTAGCCTTCACCTGTACTAAGCGGGAATACTGCTTGTGCATCCAATCCCTTAAACCCCAAATTTATTCCACATGAGTCCACCATACCTACCTATATACGGTATCTACCTGCCGTTCCAAGTAAATTTGTATGTGCCAAACTCTAAACCTTCAAATGAATATCATGTTTTGTATGCTCTAATAGCTCATATATCAACTAGGGTTGTTTGTATCTTCCATGTTAGGCGGGTTATTCTCAAGAGGAGTGGACTCCGCTCCTCACTCACGAGATAAATGGCTGGTCATTGGGATGCCTAGTCCCATGCTTTATGCAAACTAAATCAAAATAATTGCAAACAAAACTCCCCTGGGACTCTTGTTAGTTGGAGGCACTCGTTGTTTCGAGCAAGCCATGGATTGATGCTTGTTGGTGGAAGGGGGAGTATAAACTTTACCATTCTGTTTGGGAACCGCCTATAATGTGTGTAGCATGGAAGATATCGCCATCTCTTGGTTGTTATGTTGACAATGAAAGTATACCGCTCAAAATATTATTCACCTCTGTTTCAAAACCGAGCTCTGGCACCTCTACAAATCCCTGCTTCCCTCTATGAAGGGCTTATCTATTTACTTTTATGCTGAGTCATCATCCTCTAATTAAAAAGCACCAGTTGGAGAGCACCGCTGTCATTTGCATTCATTACTGTTAGTTTACATTGGGTATGACTTGACTGGATCTCTTTTACCATGAATTACAATGTCTAGTCAGTCCTTAGTCTTTAAAGGTGCTTTGCATTTATGTTTTGCGGTCTCAGAAAGGGCTAGCGAGATACCATCTTGTTATATCATATTATGATTGTTTTGAGAAAGTGTTGTCATCCGAGATTTATTATTATGGCTCGCTAGTTGATTATGCTATTGATATGAGTAAACTTGAGACCTATGCGTTATTGTGAATGTGGTTACTTATAATCTTTGCTGAAAACTTGAATGCTGGCTTTACATATTTACAACAACAAGAGCAAACAGAGTTTGTAAAAGTTTTTCTTTATCACTTTCAGTTTATCAACTGAATTGCTTGAGGACAAGCAAAGGTTTAAGCTTGGGGGAGTTGATACATCTCCGTCGCATCTACTTTTCCAAACACTTTTGCCCTTGTTTTGGACTCTAACTTGCATGATTTGAATGGAACTAACCCGGACTGACACTGTTTTCAGCAGAATTACCATGGTGTTATTTATGTGCAGAAACAAACATTCTCAGAATGACCTGAAACTTCACGGAGCAACTTTTCAGAAAATATGAAAAATACCTACAAAAGATGAAGGCCAGGGGGCCCACCACCTGTCCATGAGGGTGGGGGCGCGCCCCCCTACCTCGTCGGCCCCCTGTTGCCTCTCTGACTCCAATGCCAACTCCATATATTGTGTTTTGGGGAGAAAAAAAATCAGAGAGAAGAAATCATCGCGTTTTACGATACAGAGCCGCCGCCAAGCCCTAAAACCTCTCGGGAGGGCTGATCTGGAGTCCGTTCGGGGCTCCGGAGAGGGGAATCCATCGCCATCGTCATCATCAACCATCCTCCATAACCAATTTCATGATGCTCACCGCCGTGCGTGAGTAATTCCATCGTAGGCTTGCTGGACGGTGATGGGTTGGATGGGATCTATCATGTAATCGAGTTAGTTTTGTCAGGGTTTGATCCCTAGTGTCCACTATGTTCTGAGATTGATGTTGCTATGACTTTGCTATGCTTAATGCTTGTCACTAGGGCCCGAGTGCCATGATTTCAGATCTGAACCTATTATGTTTTCATCAATATATGAGTGTTCTTGATCCTATCTTGCAAGTCTATAGTCACCTATTATGTGTTATGATCCATTAACCCCGAAGTGACAATAATCGAGATACTTACCGGTGATGACCATAGTTTGAGGAGTTCATGTATTCACTATGTGTTAATGCTTTGTTCCGATACTCTATTAAAAGGAGGCCTTAATATCCCTTAGTTTCCGTAAGGACCCCGCTGCCACGGGAGGGTAGGACAAAAGATGTCATGCAAGTTCTTTTCCATACGCACGTATGACTATATTCGGAATACATGCCTACATTACATTGACGAACTGGAGCTAGTTCTGTGTCACCCTAGGTTATGACTGTTACATGATGAACCGCATCCGGCATAATTCTCCATCACTGATCCATTCCCTACAAGCATTCCACATATTGTTCTTCGCTTATTTACTTTTCCGTTGCTATTGCTATCATCACTACAAAATACCAAAAACATTACTTTTACTACTATTAACTTTTGCTACCATTATCACCACTATCATATTACTTTGCTACTAAACACTTTGCTGCAGATACTAAGTTTCCAGGTGTGGTTGAATTGACAACTCAGTTGCTAATACTTGAGAGTATTGTTTGGCTCCCCTTGTGTCGAATCAATAAATTTGGGTTGAATACTTTACCCTCGAAAACTGTTGCGATCCCCTATACTTGTGGGTTATCAAGACTATTTTCTGGCGCCGTTGCCGGGGAGCATAGCTCTATTCTTTGAGTCACTTGGGATATATATCTTCTTATCATTATGAAGAACTTGAGAGATCCAAAAACCAAGATCTACCCCTCAACTACGAGGGGAGGTAAGGAACTGCCATCTAGCTCTGCACTTGATTCACCTTCTGTTTTGAGTAAGCTTGCGACACCTACACCTGCTTTTGCTATTCGTTCTGATATGTCGCATGTTATTGATGATGCTGCTTCTGCTATGCATGATACTTATGATGAAACTACTTCTATGCTTGATACTACTTTGCCACTTGGTAAATTTCTTGATGAACAACTTGCTACAGCTAGAGAAATTGAAAATATTGAATCTGATGATACTGATGAAGGTGATGATGAAGAATCACTTGTTATTCCTAAGGGTTATGTTTTTCATCAAGAAGCTTCTTTAGCTATTTTAGTTTGCAAAAAATAGAAATGAACTCAAAAGGCTATTAGCTAAATGGAGTAAGCAATCTCTAAATGCTAGAATGAAACCTGACCCTGCTTTTGCTACTTCACCTATCTTTGTTACTGATAAGGATTATGAATTCTCTGTTGATCCTGATATGATTACTTTGGTTGAATCTGATCCTTTTCATGGTTATGAATCTGAAACTGTTGTGGCACATCTTACTAAATTGAATGATATAGCCACCCTGTTCACTAAAGATGAGAGAACTCGTTACTTTTAGATCCTTAAAATATTTCCGTTCTCATTAAAGGGTGATGCTAAGATATGGTTTAATTCTCTTGATCCTGGTTGTGTGCGTAGTCCCGAGGATATGATTTATTACTTCTCTGCTAAATATTTCCCTGCTCATAAGAAACAAGCTTCTTTAAGGGATATATATATATAATTTTGTGCAAATTGAAGAAGAGAGTCTCCCACAAGCTTGGGGGAGGCTTCTCCAATTACTTAATGCTTTGCCTGATCATCCTCTTAAGAAAAATGAAATACTTGATATCTTTTATAATGGACTAACCGATTCCTCCAGAGATTACCTGGATAGTTGTGCTGGTTCTATTTTCAGGGAAAGAACACCAGATGAAGCTGAAATTGTATTGAATAATATGTTGAAAAATGAAAATAATTGGATACCTCTGGAGCCAATTCCTGAGCCTATTCCTAAACCAACTCCGAAGAAGAGGGGTATTCTATTTCTCAGTCCTGAAGATATGCAAGAGGCAAAGAAATCTATGAAAGAAAAAGGTATTAAAGCTGAAGATGTTAAGAATTTACCTCCTATTGAAGAAATAGATGGTCTTAATTTACCGTATGTTGAAGAAACATATAATCTTAATCCATTACCTATTGAAGAAACTCATGGTCTTGATAACCCGACACAGGTAGTAAAGGTAAATTCTCTCTACAGATATGATAAAGCTGAAATCCCATTAACTAAATTTGCTAGCCCATGCTTAGATGAGTTTGATAAATTTATGGCTAAGCAAGAAGACTTTAATGCTTATTTTGGTAGACAATTGAAATAAAATTCAAATATGCTTGAACACTTGGGTGATTATATGGTTAATGTCAAAGGTGAACTTAAACTTATTAGTAAACATGCTTCTATGGTTACCACTCAAGTAGAACAAGTACTTAAAGCTCAAAATGATTTGCTCAATGAATTGAATAGTAAAGATAATGATAATGCTGTTAGAGTGGGTACTAGAACTGGTAGAATGACTCAGGAACCTTTATATCCTGAAGGCCACCCTAAGAGAATTGAGCAATATTCTCGGAGAAATAATATAGATGTACCTAGTTCTTCTAAAAAGAAGAAAAAGAAAAATGATAGGACTTTGCATGCTTCTAGTAAACCTATTACTGAAACACCTGAGAATCCAAATGATATTTCTATTTCTGATGCTGAAACTCAATCTGGTAATGAACCTGAAACTAGTGATAATGTTAATGATAATGTTCATAATGATGCTCAACCTAGTAATGATAATGACATAGAAATTGAACCTGCTGTTGATCTTGATAACCCACAAACAAAGAATCAACGTTATGATAAGAAAGACTTTGTTGCTAGGAAACATGGTAAAGAAAGAGAACCATGGGGTCAGAAACCCATGCCTTTTCCTCCCAAACCATCCAAGAAAAAGGATGATGAGGATTTTGAGCGCTTTGCTGAAATGATTAGACCTATCTTTTTGCGCATGCAAATAACTGATATGCTCAAAACCAATCCTTATGCTAAGTACATGAAAGATATTATTACAAATAAAATAAAGATACCGGAAGATGAAATTTCCACCATGCTTGCTAATTACACTTTTAAGGGTGGAATACGAAAGAAACTTGGAGATCCGGGTGTACCAACTATACCATGCTCAATTAAAATAAATTATGTTAAAACTGCTTTATGTGATCTTGGAGCCGGTGTTAGTGTTATGCCTCTCTCTTTATATCGTAGACTTGATTTGAATAAGTTGACACCTACTGAAATATCGTTGCAAATGGCTGATAAATCAACTGCTATACCTGTCGGTATTTGTGAGGATGTGCCTGTTGTAGTTGCAAACATTACTATTTTAACGGACTTTGTTAGTCTTGATATTCCCAAGGACGATAGTATGTCTATTATTCTTGGAAGACCCTTTTTGAATACTGCAGGGCCTATTATTGATTGCACTAGAGGCAATGTCACTTTTCATGTTAATGGTAATGAGCATACGGTACACTTTCCGAGGAAACAACCTCAAGTTCATAGTATCAACTCTATTGGAATAATGCCATCGATTATATTTGGAGGTTTTGAATTTCCCCTTCCTACTGTCAAGAAGAAATATGATATTCTTATTGTTGGGGATGTGCATATCCCCGTTGAGGTAACCTAGTGTTATTCAAAATTTCTCCGGTTTCATGCGATTCGGAATGAGTTTGTTAACAAGACCTGATCAACCTTGTTAGTGGATTCCTTTTGATGATCATGAGATGGATGAAACTAGAAGGCACAACCTTCTGTACCCCACTTTTACTTTCTGTTATTTATATTAAATAAAATAAAAATAAATATATTTTTTCTATTATCTGATCATCCGTGCAATATAAAAATACCTCGAAAATAAAAGTTCTCCAAATGCCCTGAAATTTAAATATGATTTTTTCTAGAATATTTGAGAATATTTGGCACTGAGAACATAGTATCCGGCATAATTCTCCAGCACTGAGCCATTGCCTACGAGCTTTCCACATATTGTTCTTCACTTATTTACTTTTCCATTGCTATTGCTATCATCACTACAAAATACCAAAAACATTACTTTTACTACTGTTACCTTTTGCTATCGTTATCACTACTATCATATTACTTTGCTACTAAACACTTTGCTGCAGATACTAAGTTTCCAGGTTTGGTTGAATTTGACAACTCAGCTACTAATACTTGAGAGTATTCTTTGGCTCCCCTTGTGTCGAATCAATAAATTTGGGTTGAATACTTTACCTTCGAAAACTGTTGTGATCCCCTATACTTGTGGGTTATCAGGGCCCACGAGGTAGGGGGTGCGCCCAGGGGGGTAGGGCGCGCCCCCCACCCTCGTGGGCAGGGTGTGGCCCCCCTGGTGAATCTCTTCCGCTGAGTATCTTTTATATATTCTGAAAACGTCTTCCGTGAAGTTTTAGGACTTTTGGAGCTGTGCAGAATAGGTCTCTAATATTTGCTCCTTTTCCAACCCAGAATCCCAGCTGCCGGCATTCTCCCTCTTCATGTAAACCTTGTAAAATAAGAGAGAATAGGCATAAGTATTGTGACATAATGTGTAATAACAGCCCATAATGCAATAAATAATGATATAAAAGCATGATGCAAATTGGACGTATCAACTCCCCCAAGCTTAGACCTCGCTTGTCCTCAAGCGAAAAGCCGAAATCGAAAAATATGTCAACATGCTTAGAGATAGAGGTGTCGATAAAAAATAAAATACGGACATGAGGGCATCATGATCATTCTTAGAACATCAACTTACATAATTCTAGTCATATGATTTCTTATGCTAGAGTAATAATTCAATCACAATTTCAAGTATGAATCGTAAACTTTATTGAAAACTAACAAACTATAATCTCAGTCATTGGAGTAATTGCAATTTATCATAACATAGGAAAGAGTCAATGTATAAGGGCTTTTCATCAAGTCCACATACTCAACTATCATATAGTCTTTCACAATTGCTGACACTCACGCAGTACTTATGGGTATGGAATTTTAATCAGACATAGAGAAAGATAGGGGCTTATAGTTTTGCCTCCCAACATTTTACCTCAAGGGTAATGTCAACAATAATAGTTCATGAAAACTCACATCCAATTAGCCATATATACCAGGATCTTTCCAACATACTGTGCTTGCCAAAGGATAAAATGTAAAAAGGAAGGGTGAAGATCACCATGACTCTTATGCAATGTAGGAGATAAAAGCAAAAGATAGGCCCTTCGCAGAGGGAAGCAGAGGTTGTCATGCGCTTTTATGGTTTGATGCACAAAATCTTAGTGCGAAAGAACGTCACTTTATATTGCCACTTGTGATATGGACCTTTATTATGCAGTCTGTCGCTTTTATTTCTTCCATATCACACGATCGTATAAAGTTTATTTTCTCCCACACTAATAAGTCATACATATTTAGGGAGCAATTTTTATTGCTTTGCACCGATGACAACTTACTTGGAGGATCTTACTCAATCCATAGGTAGGTATGGTGGACTCTCATGGCAAAACTGGTTTAAGGGTATTTGGAAGCACAAGTAGTATCTCTACTTGGTGCGATGAATTTGGCTAGCATGAGAGGGAAAGGCAAGCTCAACCATGTTGGATGATCCATGAAAATATAATTTATCTTAGATGTAAGAAAACATAACCCATTACGTTGTCTTCCTTGTCCAACATCAACTCTTTAGCATGTCATATTTTAATGAGCGCTCACAATCGTAAAAGATGTCCAAGATAGTATATCTATATGTGAAGACCTCTCTTTCTTTATTACTTACTATTAATTGCAACAATGACCAAAACTATGTTTGTCAACCCTCAACAACTTTTATTCATCATACTTTTCTCTATGTGAGCTCATTACTCTCCATAAGACTCAAATGATCTCTTTGTTTCTTTTTATTTCTTTCTCTTTTCTTTTGTTCCCTTAGGATCATGGCAAAATAATCAAGCCCTTGACTCAACACTAATCTTTATTATATAGCTCACAGACTCGATTACATAGAAGAATTATAAAGCAAAACTCACAACTAGATCATACTAAGAAATTTTATTCTACTAGATCAAGATATTACCAAAAGGATCGAACTAAGAAAAACGGTAAAGATAAAAGTGATGGTGATACGATACCGGGGCACTCCCCCAAGCTTGGCAGTTGCCAAGGGGGGTGCCCATACCCATGTGATTATGTCTCTCTTTTCGGGGATGGTGATGTGATATTCTTGGCGATGATGCCCCTCAGGATACGATTCTCCTCCTCGAGCTTATTGACTTGCTGCTTGAGGTCCATTATTTCCTTTCGGAGTTTTCCTGTAACAGCCAAAGCTCCCTGCACCCAAGGGTGCTGCATAGCTGCGGGAGAACTAGTGACACTCTTTTTCATATTCTCATAAGAAAGAAATCTAACATTGGAAGGGATAACCGAATTTGGAATAGCCGAGCTCTGAAGTTCTCCCATTGTGAATCCAGCTCGGAAGCGGGAAGTGACTTCTTGATCCTCTTCCATGGCATCTATCCTCTTCAATTCAGCCTCCATCTCTTCCTCTGTTGTCGGCCCAAAGGGGTCAACATTGTTCTTTGTCATTGATCTCGGTGCAGGATGAGACACCCGGCTCTCCCCGACTGACTCTTGCAAAGACATCTTGCTCTAATCTGCAACAGAAATAGCTCAAAACACAAACACAAGATAATTGTGTGGTACGGGAGTCAAAACCCCCGGGAGATTATATAATGAATTTTTACCGACCGAAATACGTGTCGTGTAAGAAAACGGAGTCCGTAGAGCGCACGAGGTGCCCACGAGGTAGGGGGCACGCGCCCTCCACCCTCGTGGAGCCCTCGTGTCCTTCCCGGACTACTTCTTATTTTTCTATTTTTCTAAATATTCCAAAACTGAGAAATATTTCCTTAAAAACTATTTTGGAGTCGGTTTACTTACCGTACCACATACCTATTCCTTTTCGGAGTCTGGAGCGTTCCGGAAAGTGTCCCTTATGTATTTCTCCGGCGTTACAGTTTCAATAACATTGGTTTCAACATTTATGGGATTACCTGAGATATAATGTTTGATTCTTTGACCATTCACCACCTTCGGATTTGTGCCTTCGAAGTTGTTGATTTTTATGGCACCAGAACGATAGACCTCCTCAATAACGTAAGGACCTTCCCATTTAGAGAGAAGTTTTCCTGCAAAAAATCTTAAACGAGAGTTGTATAGCAATACATAGTCACCTACATTAAACTCACGCTTTTGTATCCTTTTATCATGCCATCTTTTAACTTTTTCTTTAAACAACTTGGCATTTTCGTAGGCTTGGGTTCTCCATTCATCAAGTGAGCTAATATAAAATAACCTCTTCTCACCGGCAAGTTTAAAATCATAATTGAGTTCTTTAATAGCCCAATATGCCTTGTGTTCTAGTTCGAGAGACACATGCCCTAGGGCCTATCACCATGGAGTTCTGTCACTGGTCGTCCCAACCGATCACCTTCGACCATCGGGATTACTCGGCAAGTATACGGCGTGCAGGATGGGCTGCCTTGGTATTAGGCCCAATAATTGACGGATACCACTTCACACGAGTCCTGATGGACGGCGGCAACAGTCTAAACCTGATATATCAGGACACAGTCCGCAAAATGGGGATAGACCCAACAAGAATCAGCCATAGCAATACTACCTTTGAAGGAGTAACGCTAGGCCCAGAAGCCCATTGCACGGGCTCCCTGCTACTAGAGGTTATATTCGGTTTTCTTGATAACTTCCACAGCGAAAAGTTAACCTTCCACATCGCTCCGTTCCAAAGTGGCTATCAA
The DNA here is from genome assembly GCF_003073215.2 of Triticum urartu. NCBI lineage: Eukaryota > Viridiplantae > Streptophyta > Magnoliopsida > Poales > Poaceae > Triticum > Triticum urartu. The sequence goes on along the minus strand of NC_053023.1, from coordinate 506,750,959 downwards.
GCACTACTCGGACGCGAAGCTTTCGCTCGCTTTAACGCAATACCGCATTATGCTTCTCTCATGCTTAAGATGCCCGATCCACGCGGCATCATTACAGTAAATGGAAATATAGAGCGCTCCTTGCGCACGGAAGACCATGTGGCTACCTTGGCAGCCGCACACTAAACGGCCTCACCAACTAAGCATCTGACAGGTCGTTAAGACCACGGACGCGGTTAGACGAGTCCGGCGCAGCTATATGTAATTGATACATGTTTGATGGCTATACCCCTATTACAATACAAGGGGCTCAACGCGCGCAAACAAGTGACAATTAGGCTCAACCTTACTCATCTTGAACTGTACATGGTTTCTTTAGTATAACCTACCTTTTTGCATGACAACTTTTCAACTAAGTTCCTCTCTTTTACAGATGACCATCGTGCTACACCCGTCCAGGATACGGCACAACGGAGACACAGGCACATACGTGCAGCAGGGGCCCGTTCCAAGGATTCTTTTTAGATTAAGACCCTGCATAAACCTTTTTTTATTGTCTCTTGTTGATACACATTCCCCGGATTCTCAGTACAATTGAGAAGGATGCTGACGTATTGGCATGTGGCCACGTCAGAATATTGCACATACCTGGACACCAGGGGCTTATTACAAAGGGCACTGCTTAAGCCCGGTTTCCACCATAAAGACCGAATACCTTAGGGAGTGTTCGGCGTCGCGAGTTTGGCCTTATATGCATCAGCTCCGGCTCATGTCTTTGGTAAAATGTTGGGTTTGCCCGGCTCCTGTGTTTTGCTGCCTTACGTTCCGCTCTATCGGCTAAGGCGGTACCAGGAGAACTACTGTGATTGTGCCCTGGTTCATCCGGACAAGCACCTCAGTAGAGAAAGCCGAAAACTGACTGTCATGATATAGCGTGAGACTGGTCAACCACTCGATGACCTAGCGGATTCTTTGGGATTCCTTCGCCTTAACGAAGGGCCGTTTCCCGGCCAGGCATGTACGCACCCCGAATTCGGATGAGTGCGGAGCCACCAGGGGCTATATAGTAGCCCCACTGTCAAACTCCTCTGGCTAAGTGAAAGTGTTAAAGCATTATAGTCCGATTGCCTAGTTCGCTGCGCTGTCACCTCCTTAATGGACCAAGACGTTGGATCAAGTGTGAACATGCGCCTTCTACGAACACCCTCGCATTATATGCGTGGGGGCTGAAGCCGACGACTGCCATCTTTCAGGTTATATACATATATACATAAACGGCCGCACAGGAGGCATCATAGTACTTTCGGGCAAAAGTATAAATACAGCCTTGATGAACTCAATAAAACATTGTTTTTACAATGGGAATACATGTCACTCAAACATAATATTCTTCGAGCACTGAGCCTCTATCGAACGAGCACCTTCAAGAACTTCTTCAAAGTAGTGCTCGGCAGCCACTCAGCCTATGGCCGAACCCTGTGCCGCAACAGTGGTGGCATCCATCTCCGCCCAGTATGTTTTGACACGGGCAAGGGCCATCCGCGAGCCTTCTATGCACGCCGACCTCTTTACAGCATCGACGTGTGCCACATCACCAAGGAATTGTTGCACTACGCCAAAGTAGCTATTCGGCCTTGGCCCTCTCGGCCACAGATGATCCACAACGAACCTCATGGCAAGTCCGGATAATCTATGGAGCTTGGCCCACTCGGCCATTTGCTCATTCAACAGCAGCGGACGAGTTGGAGCATGAAACTGTGACCAAAACAGTTTTTCCACTTCATGATCTTTCCGATCCTTGAAGTACTCGGCCGCATCAGCAGCACTTGCAGCCAAATCCACGTAGGCATCCGCAGAACTCCATAGCCAGTCCAGAGGTGCATACTTCGGATCCCCGAACTTAGTCCGCAACAAGAAGGGCTTCCCGGATACAATATCCGCAGCTTGATGCAGCTCCTCCATCGTCGCTCTAATTTGGGAGCGGGCTTCCTTGGCAGCCACCCGGGCCTTTTCCAGGTCCGTCGCCTTCGCCCGGTTTTCTTCTTCAAGAAGCTGGTAACGGTCAGCAGCAGCTTTTAACTCTACATCCATCTTGGCTATTTTTTCCTTGCTCTCGCAATGCGCGGCCTGTTCGGCCCTTAACTCTACGGCCGCCTTTAAAGCGGCCGCATTGCTATTCCTTGCTTGCTCCTTGGCTCAGGCAAGCTCCGCCCGAAGGGTCTCCACGGAGGCAGCTCCATCTGCAGTCACAACATATTAAAGATACCGGCATCATGCTGCTCTTATTACGTGACAATCACCAGAAAAATCACCTACCCTGTGCCTCGTCAAGCTGCTTGTTGACAAGCACGATGTCGGCATCTGCCGCATCTAGCTGCCGCTTTAGTTCGGCAAACCCTTCAATCCGGCTAGCCACCGGAGCTTCAACCACCTGCGCATATAGGCGGTCTGGTTATTACCTAGGACTATGATCCTCTGTTTGCCGCCATTGTCGACGACAACCAGAGTCTCAGGGGCTACTATCTACACAGGGCACATCTAAAAACGTGCGGTACTATCAAAAATGTACATCATTTCAAGTACCTCAAAACCCGTCAGTAGACTCATAAAGGCTTCATGCAACCCGCTTTCAGCGGACGAAATCCTTTCAATCACCGTACCCATCAACGTACGGTGCTCTTATGAGATAGTCGCTCGCTCTAGCAGATCCCTCAGTACGTCCGGCCATACACCAGACGGTGCCGGACTCTTTTGATTGCTCTCTTCAAGAGCCGGATACGGAGGACTTCGGGTGGCCATAGGATTACCTTCTGGCCTTGCCGGATCAGGAGAAACCCTCCGCGACGACACCTCGGGGTCGCCCGTCTCGTGAGGCGGTGTGTCAGGGGGAGGCATTTCGCTCTCCATCATCTCTGGAAGAAGATCCCCTGAAGACGAGCTCTGCTGAGAAGGGCTAAGATCCTAACTGCAAGATAAATGCTTTGGTTATTTTCCTCAGAAGCAAAGCGAGATATTTTCATTATTAAGTACCCTTTTACTTACAGCTCGGTGGAGGGCCGATCCCCTTGAGGGCATAGTGCGGCCAGGGTAGCCCTCGAGGCAGGACCCTCTGGTGAAGATTTCTTCCCCCGTTTGGAAACCTTAGTTTCCGGATCTTCAGAGGTAGTCCTCTTCCTTCCCCGGGGAGAGAGAATGTCAGATTCTTCCCCTTGGTCATCCTCCCTCGCGGAGGCGCTCATTCCCTCGATTGGAATAGGTAGCGATGGAGGCCCGCTTTCGCCCTCTTTATTCCCCCCTTCATCTTTCTTTGAGGGCACTAGACAAGGTGCTGGCTCGAACATCTTTTCCAGCACCGGATTGTCCAAACCTTCATCTTCCTTTGAGGGCACTAGACAAGGTGCTGGCTCGAGCATCTTTTCCAGCACCGGATTGTCCAAACCTTCAGGAAGGGGGCCGAACACCGGATCATCTTCGCCTTTGTTATCCAGTCCTGGTCAAAGAGCGATTCTTCAGAATGATGTCATGATAAATAAAAGGACAGTGTGTTCGGCCATGGGATTACTTACTTGGGCAGCGGGGCGGTTGCAGCTTAGGCCCACATCCTCGGTAGTGTCCGGACACTCTATTTGGGGTCCGAAGAACGATTTGTACATCTCCTCGTGCGTCATGCCGAGGAAATTCTGAATAGTGCGCGGTCCTTTTGGGTTGAATTCCCACATGCGGAGGGGCCAGTGTTTCCAAGGCTGGACTCGACGAACCAGCATAACTTGCATCACCATAACCAGACTGAAATCTCCCTCGAAGAGATCTCGGATACGGCTCTACAGTATTGGCATGTCCTTGGCTGGACCCCAGCTCAGCCCCCTACTGATCCATGACATCAGTTGTGGTGGAGGGCCCGAGCGAAAGGTGGGGGCAGCTACCCACTTGGCACTTCGGGGAGTTGTGACATAAAACCACTCCAGTTGCCACAATCCGGACACCTCTGGAAAGGAACCCTTTGGCCGTGGAGCATCAGCAATTTTGCTTATTAGAGCACCTCCGCACGCTGCGTATTGCCCCTCGACCATCTTCGGCTTCACATCGAAGGTCTTGAGCCATAGGCCGAAGTGAGGGGTAATGCGGAGGAAGGCCTCACAAATGAAAATAAATGACGAGATGTGAAGAAGGGAATCCGGGGCCAGATCGTGAAAATCCAGCCCGTAATAGAACATAAGACCCCTAACAAAGGGATCCAGAGCGAGGCCTAGTCCTCGGAGGAAGTGGGAGACAAACACAACGCTCTCGTTAGGTTCGGGAGTAGGGACGACCTGCCTCGGGCGGGAAGCCTATGCGAAATTTCGGCGGTCAGATATCTGGCCTCCCTCAACTTCTTGATGTCCTCCTCAATGACGGAGGAAGGCATCCACCGTCCTTGAAGGCTGGATCCGGACATGATTGAAGGTTCGAAGCGCCTGACCTGGGCTTTGGGTGTTAGAACTCGAGGCGGGGAAAGGATTTGATTGAGCGCGGGAGGGAAAAAAGAAAAAGCCCTGTCCCTTTATAAAGGGGATGAATATCATGCATCCTCCTCGTGGCCGTTCGAGACTTACCTAAGATCTAGGAGTCATACCAACAGGCACGGTTGGGTTACCCACATGTGTATTGATGAGAATCCCGTGATAAGGGGAACATGATCTTTGCTTTGACAAGACGTGTCAAGAAACCGCCTCATCTTATGTGCGGGGCTGGTTAAAGAAAAACGGTTCAAATAATTACCGGGCCATGGCATGATGTCGTGCTTCCAAAACGTGTTAGCAGATTAGATTTGTGGAAATATTATTCTCTCTATGGTGGTATGTGAAACTTATTTTGCAGGGTCGGACACTACCCTTGTATTCAAACTCTTCCGTGGTGTATTCGGAGGAGGAACCCGCCTTGCAATGCCAAAGACAACATTGCACTCCGGACTCATCGTCATTAAAGCCTGGTTCAGGGGCTACTGAGGGAGTCCTGGATTAGGGGGTCTCCGGACAGCCAGACTATATCCTTTGGCCGGACTGTTGGACTATGAAGATACGAGATTGAAGACTTCGTCCCGTGTCCGGATGGGACTCTACTTGGCGTGGAAGGCAAGCTAGGCAATACGGATATACATATCTCCTCCTTTGTAACCGAGCTTGTGTAACCCTAGCCTCCTCTAGTGTCTATATAAACCGGAGGGTTTTAGTCCGTAGGACAACATACAATCATACCATAGGCTAGCTTCTAGGGTTTAGCCTCCCAGATCTCGTGGTAGATCAACTCTTGTACTACTCATATTATCAAGAATAATCAAGCAGGACGTAGGGTTTTACCTCCATCAAGAGAGCCCGAACTTGGGTAAAACATCGTGTCCCCTGCCTCCTGTTACCATCCGCCTTAGATGCACAGTTCGGGACCCCCTACCTGAGATCCCCCGGTTTTGACATCGACAATAAGTGACATGCTTTTCCATAAACCATTTTATATGGAGACATACCCATAGGATTTTTATATGCAGTTCTATAGGCCCATAATGCATCATCAAGTTTCTTTGACCAATTCTTTCTAGATCTATTACCAGTCTTTTGCAAAATTAATTTGAGCTCTCTATTACTCAATTCTACTTGACCACTAGACTGTGGGTGATAAGGAGATGCAATTCTATGATTAACATCATATTTAGCAAGCATTTTACAGAAAGCACCATGAATAAAATGTGAACCACCATCAGTCATTAAATATCTAGGGACTCCAAATCTTGGAAAAATAACTTCTTTAAGCATTCCAATAGAAGTGTTATGATCAGCACTACTAGTTTGAATAGCTTCTACCCACTAAGTAACGTAATCAACAACAACTAAAATATGTGTATATCCATTAGAGGAAGGAAAAGGTCCCATATAGTCAAAGCCCCAAACATCAAATGGTTCAATAACAAGTGAATAATTCATAGGCATTTCTTGACGTCTACTAATATTACCAATTCTTTGACATTCATCACAAGATAAGACAAACTTACGGGCATCCTTGAAGAGAGTAGGCCAACAAAAACCATATTGCAATACCTTATGTGCAGTTCTATCTCCAGCATGGTGTCCTCCATAAGCTTCCGAGTGACACTTGCACAGGATCTGTTCCTGTTCAAGCTCAAGTACACAATGTGTAATAACACCATCTACTCCTTCTTTATAAAGATGTGGGTCATCCCAAAAGTAATGCCTCAAATCATAGAAGAACTTTTTATTTTGCTGGTATGTGAAACTAGGTGGTATAAACTTAGCAACAATGTAATTAGCATAATCAGCATACCATGGAGCAGTATTAGAAGCATTTATGACATTTAATTGCTCATCAGGAAAGCTATCATCAATAGGAAGTAGGTCATCAAGCACATTTTCTAACCTAGACAAGTTGTCTGCAACGGGGTTCTCAGCTCCATTTATATCAACAATATGTAAGTCAAATTCTTGTAGCAAGAGAACCCATCTAATAAGTCTAGGTTTAGCATCTTTCTTTTCCATAAGATATTTAATAGCAGCATAATCAGTGTGAATAGTTACTTTAGAATCAACAATATAAGGTCTGGACTTATCACAAGCAAATACAACTGCTAAGAATTCTTTTTTAGTAGTAGCATAATTTCTTTGAGCATTGTCTAGGGTTTTACTAGCATATTGAATAACATTTAATTTCTTATCAACTCTTTGCCCTAGAACAGCACCTACAGCATAATCACTAGCACCACACATAATTTCAAAGGGTAAATTCCAATTAGGTGGCTGAACAATAGGTGCAGAGATTAATGCTTTCTTAAGAATTTCAAATGCTTCTACACAATTATCATCAAAGACAAATGGTATATCTTTTTGTAATAAATTAGTTAGAGGCCGAGAAATTTTTGAGAAGTCCTTAATGAACCTCCTATAAAATTTGGCATGACCAAGGAAACTTCTTATACCTTTGATGTCCTTGGGACATGGCATCTTCTCAATAGCATCAACCTTGGCTTTATCAACCTCAATACATCTTTCATAAACTTTGTGCCCCAAGACAATACCTTCATTAACCATAAAGTGGCACTTTTCCCAATTCAAGACAAGATTAGTTTCTTCACATCTCTGCAAAACTCGATCAAGGTTGATCAAGCAATCATCAAAAGAAGATCCATAGACGGAGAAATCGTCCATGAAAACCTCACAAATCTTTTCACAAAAGTCAGAGAATATAGCCATCATGCATCTTTGAAAGGTAGCAGGTGCATTACATAGACCAAAAGGCATACGTCTATAAGCAAAAGTACCAAAAGGGCAAGTAAAAGTAGTCTTTGATTGATCTTTGGCTGACACGGGTATTTGAGAGAAACCAGAATAACCATCTAGAAAGCAAAAATGTGTATGTTTGGATAGTCTTTCTAGCATTTGATCGATAAAAGGTAAGGGGTAATGATCCTTTTTAGTTGCCTTATTTAATTTGTAGAAATCAATTACCATCCTATAACCTGTAATAATTCTTTGAGGAATCAATTCATCTTTATCATTAGGAACGACAGTAATACCTCCCTTCTTAGGGACACGATGAACAGGACTTACCCACTGACTATTAGCAACGGGATAAATTATACCTGCCTCAAGGAGCTTTAGTATTTCCTTTCTTACCACTTCTTTCATTTTAAGATTCAGCCATCGTTGATGATCACGGACTGGTTTAGCATCTTCTTCAAAATTAATTTTATGTTGACATAGAGTGGGACTAATGCCCTTAAGATCATCAAGAGTATACCCAATAGCAGCATGGTGCTTTTTCAGAGTTTTCAATAATCTCTCCTCCTCATGCTCTGAAAGGTTAGCACTAATAATAACAGGATATATCTTTTTCTCATCAAGATAAGCATATTTAAGAGTATCAGGTAATGGTTTAAGCTCAAACACGGGATCACCCTTGGGTGGAGGAGGATCCCCTAGGATTTCAACAGGCAAATTGTGTTTCAGAATAGGTTCCTATTTAAAGAATACTTCATCTATTTCCCTTCTTTCATTCATAAACATGTCATTTTCATGGTCTAGCAAATATTGTTCTAAAGGATCACTAGGAGGTACGGCAATAGAAGCAAGACCAATAATTTCATCCTTACTAGGTAATTCTTCTTCACGGTGTTGTCTACTAAATTTGGAGAAATTAAATTCATGAGTCATATCATCTAAACCGATAGTAACAACATCCCTTTTGCAATCTATGGTAGCATTAACAGTGTTTAAGAAGGGTCTACCAAATATAATGGGACAAAAGCTATCTTGTGGGGAACCAAGAACCAGAAAATCAGCAGGATATTTAGTTTTCCCACACAAGACTTCAACATCTCTAACAATTCCCATTGGTGAAACAGTATCTCTATTGGCAAGTTTAATTGTGACATCAATATCTTCTAACTCAACAGGTGCAATATCATGCATAATTTCTCTGTATAGGCTAATAGGTATTGCACTAGCACTGGCACCCATATCACATAAACCATGATAACAATGATCTCCTATTTTAACAGAAATAACAGGCATGCCTACCACAAGTCTAGGTTTATCTTTAGCATAAGGTTTAGCAATTCTAGCAGTTTCATCAAAGAAATAAATAACATGCCCATCAATATTATCAGACAAGAGATCTTTAACAATAGCAATATCAGGTTCAACTTTAATTTGCTCATGAGGTGTATAAGTTTTAATATTGCTTTTATGAACCACAGTTGAAGCTTTAGCATGATCCTTTATCCTAACAGGAAAAGGTGGTTTCTCAACATAAGTAGGAACAATAGGATCATTATAAGTGACATCTTTTCTTCAACTTTAATTGGTGCAGCTACTTTTGCTTCTATGGGAGGATGATATGTAAACCACTTCTCATTGGGGAGATCAACATAAGTAGCAAAAGATTCACAGAAAGAAGCTACTATCTCAGAGTCAAGTCCATAATTAATGCTAAAATTACGGAAAACTTCGGTATTCATAAAAGATTTAACACAATCAAAACTAGGTGTCATACCTGACTCCTTACCTTTTCCGAGGTCCCAATCTTCAGAGTTGCGTTTAATTCTTTCCAATAAATCCCATTTGAATTCAATAGTCTTCATCATAAAAGAGCCAGCACAAGAAGCATCAAGCATGGTGCGATTGCTATCAGAAAGCCGAGCATAAAACTTTTGAATAATCGTTTCTCTTGAGAGCTCATGATTGGGGCGTGAATATAACATTGATTTAACCTCCTCCAAGCTTGAGCGATGTTTTCTCCTTCGCGAGGCCAATATATATATATATAATTGCGATCACGATGAACAAGATGCATAGGATAAAACTTCTGATGAAATTCCAATTTCAGTCGTTTGTAATTCCAAGACCCCATATCATCACATAGCCTATACCATGTCGATGCATCTCCCTTCAAAGATAAAGGGAATACCTTCTTCTTCACAACATCTCCGGGTACACCTGCAAGCTTAAATAATCCACAAACTTCATCCACATATATTAGATGCTCATCAGGATGTTTTGTTCCATCTCCTAAAAAGGGATTAGCTAGCAGTTTTTCTATCATACCCGAAGAATTTCAAAGCAGAAATTTTCATTTTCAGTAGGTTCAGTAGGTTGAGGAGAAACTCTTTGCTCTACTGGTCGGGGTGAAGATACCCCGGACAAGCCCCTCAGAGGATTACTTTCCATAGTAACAAGTGACAGTAAATTTCAGCACACTATATAAATTTTTCCTTACCAAATTCCACCTACCAAAGGCGCTTCACTCCCCAGCAACGGTGCCAGAAAAGAGTCTTGATGACCCACAAGAATAGGGGATCTATCGTAGTCCTTTCAATAAGTAAGAGTGTCGAACCCAACGAGGAGTAGAAGGAAATGATAAGCAGTTTCCAGCAAGGTATTCTCTGCAAGTACTGAAACAAGTGGTAACAGATAGTTTTGTGATAGGATAATTTGTAACGAGCAACAAGTAACAAAAGTAAATAAGGTGCAGCAAGGTGGCCCAATCCTTTTTGTAGCAAAGGACAAGCCTGGACAAACTCTTATATAGAGAAAAGCGCTCCCAAGGACACATGGGAATATCATCAAGCCAGTTTTCATCACGCTCATATGATTCACGTTCGGTACTTTGATAATTTGGTATGTGGGTGGACCAGTGCTTGTGTTCTGTCCTTACTTGGACAAGCATCCCACTTATGATTAACCTCTATTGCAAGCATCCGCAACTACAACAAAAGTATTAAGGTAAACCTAACCATAGCATGAAACATATGGATCCAAATCAGTCCCTTACGAAGCAACGCATAAACTAGGGTTTAAGCTTTTGTCACTCTAGCAACCCATCATCTACTTATTACTTCCCAATGCCTTCCTCTAGGCCCAAATAATGGTGAAGTGTCATGTAGTCGATGTTCACATAACACCACTAGAGGAGAACAACATACATCTCATCAAAATATCGAACGAATACCAAATTCACATGACTACTAATAGCAAGACTTCTCCCATGTCCTCAGGAACAAACATAACTACTCACAAAGCATAAACATGTTCATAATCAGAGGGGTATTAATATGCATATAGGATCTGAACATATGATCTTCCACCAAATAAACCAACTAGCATCAACTACAAGGAGTAATTAACAATACTAGCAACCTACTAGCACCAATCCCGGACTTGGAGACAAGAATTGGATACAAGAGATGAACTAGGGTTTTGAGAGGAGATGGTGCTGATGAAGATGTTGATGGAGATTGCCCTCTCCCGATGAGAGGAGCATTGGTGATGATGATGGTGATGATTTCCCCCTCCGGGAGGGAAGTTTCCCCGGCAGAACAGCTCTGCTGAAGCCATAGATTGGTTCCGCCAAGGTTCCGCCTCGTGGCGGCGGAGTTTCGTCCGAGAAGATGGCTTCCTATTTTTTCCCATCGAAAGACTTCATATAGCAGAAGATGGCCACCGGAGAGCCACCAGGGGGCCCACGAGGTAGGGGGACGCGCCCAGGGGGGTAGGGCGCGCCCCCCACCCTCGTGGGCAGGGTGTGGCCCCCCTGGTGAATCTCTTCCGCTAAGTATTTTTTATATATTCTGAAAACGTCTTCCGTGAAGTTTCAGGACTTTTGGAGTTGTGCAGAATAGGTCTCTAATATTTGCTCCTTTTCCATCCCAGAATCCCAACTGCCGGCATTCTCCCTCTTCATGTAAACCTTGTAAAATATGAGAGAATAGGCATAAGTATTGTGACATAATGTGTAATAACAGCCCATAATGCAATAAATATCGATATAAAAGCATGATGCAAAATGGACATATCAGGGGGCGCGCCCTGGGGGATAGGGCGTGCCTCCCTGCCTCGTGGCTTCCTTGAAGCTTTCCCGACGTCTACTCCAAGTCTCTTGGATTGCTTCCGTTGCAAAAATAACTCTCCCGAAGGTTTCATTCCGCTTGGACTCCATTTGATATTCCTTTTCTTCGAAACACTAAAATAGGCAAGGAAACAACAATTTGGGCTGGGCCTCCGGTTAATAGGTTAGTCCCTAAAATAATATGAAAGTGTATAAATAAGCCCATTAAACATCCAAAACAGAATATATAATAGCATGGAACAATAAAAAATTATAGATATGTTGGAGACGTATCACCCGACCAGTTGCTTCCCTGTTTTGGATGATATCTCCCAAAGGAGCAGAGCTAACCAAAGTGATGGGATGACCCGAAAAATAGTGTTTAAGCTTCCGGCTGGCCAAGAACACCCCATATACAAGCTTCTGCCAGTGCGGATATCTCTGCTTGGACTCAATAAGCACCTCACTGATATAGTAAACAGGCCTTTGAACCGGATATTCTTTGCCTGCCTCCTTCCTTTCTACCACAACAGTTACACTGACAGCCCGGCTATTAGCAGGCACATATAATAACAAAGGCTCCTTATCAACAGGGGCAACAAGCATGGGCGGCTTAGCCAGCTGTTTCTTTAAGTTCTCAAACGCTGCATTAGCGGCATCACTCCAGATAAAATTATCTCTCTTTTTCATCATCTGATACAGAGGGATGGCCTTCTCTCCTAACCGGCTTATGAACCAGCTTAAAGCCGCAATACGACCCGCCAGACGTTGCACATCATTGACACATGCCGGCTTAGCTAGAGACGTGATGGCTTTGATGTTCTTCGGATTAGCTTCAATGCCTCTGTTAGACACCAAAAAGCCCAAGAGCTTGCCTGCCGATACACCAAAAACACACTTGGTCGGGTTAAGCATCATTTTATAAATCCAGAGATTATCAAAGGTTTCCTTCAAATCATCTATCAATGTCTCTTTCTATCTGGATTTCACCACAATATCATCCACATAAGCATGAACATTACGCACAATTTGATTATGAAGGCAATTTTGCACACATCTCTGATAAGTCGCCTGGGCACTCTTGAGCCCAAAAGGCATAGACACATAGCAAAAGGCTCCAAAGGGAGTTATGAAAGCTGTCTTCTCCTGGTCCTTAACTGCCATCTTGATCTGATGATAACCAAAATAAGCATCCAAAAAACTCAAACGCTCACAACCCGCCGTAGCATCAATAATCTAATCAATACGAGGGAGAGCAAAAGGATCAGCCAGACAAGCCTTGTTTAAATCCAAGTAGTCCACACACATACGCCAAGTGTCGTTCTTCTTAAGAACCAGCACCGGGTTAGCCAACCACTCAGGATGAAACACTTTGACGATAAACCCAGCTGCTAAGAGCCGGGCTACTTCCTCGCCAATGGCCTTCTGTCTCTCCTCATTAAAATGGCGAAGAAACTATTTGACCGGCTTAAACTTTGGATCAATATTAAGAGTGTGCTCAGCGAGTTCTCTCGGTACACTCGGCATGTCTGGAGGCTTCCATGCAAAGATGTCCCGGTTCTCACGGGTGAACTCGATGAGCGCGCTTTCCTATTTCGGATCCAGATTAGCACTGATGCTGAACTGCTTGGATGATCGCCGGGAACAAAATCAACCATCTTGGTATCATTTGCTGATTTAAGCTTTAAAACTGGATCATGCTCTGTAGTTGGCTTTTTAAAGATGTCATATCTGCCGGATCAACATTGTCTTTGTAAAATTTTAACTCCTCCGTTGCATAAACCGACTCAGCATAAGCCGCATCCCCTTCTTCGCATTCCAGAGCTATCTTACGGCTCCCATGCACTGTAATGGTTCCCTTGTGACCCGGCATCTTAAGTTGCAGATACACATAGAAAGGTCGCGCCATGAACTTGGCATATGTCGGCACAAAGCGTGATATGGAATGTGGATCTTGACCACTTTAAAGGTCAACGTCTCTGACCTAGAGTCATGATCGTCTCCAAAAACAACTTCCAGAGCTATCTTACCAACTGGATATGCCGACTTACCAGGCACCACGCCATGGAAAACAGTGTTGGACGGCTTAAGATTTTTATCAGTCAAGCCCATGCGATGGAAAGTTTCATAATAAAGGATATTGATGCTACTCCCTCCATCCATGAGTACTTTGGTAAACTTATACCCTCCGACCTGAGGTGCAACCACCAAAGCCAAATGACCCGGATTATCAACCTAGGGCGGGTGATCTTCCTGACTCCACACAATGGGCTGCTCAGACCAACGCAAATAACAAGGAACCGCCGGCTCAACAACATTGACTGACCTCCTATGAAGCTTCTGGTATCGCTTACACAAGCTAGTGGTAAAGACATGATATTGCCCACTATTCAAATGCTTCGGGTTGCTTTGATAACCAGATTGTTGCTGTTGTTGACCCCCCTGATTACTCTGCTGGTTGTAACCACCCTGGTTGCTGTGATTACCTTGATTTCCCTGGAATCCAGAGTTAAAACCGCCACCGCCATAACCCGGACCATGAGAGCTGGATCCAGAACCGCCACCTGGCCCATGACTGTCTTGAAAAAGATTGGAATTCTTGTACTCTTTCATAATGTGACAATTCTTCCAGAGGTGCTCGGATGGTCTTTCTCTCGTACCATGTCTTGGGCAGGGCTGATTTAACATCTATTCAAGATTGATACCCGACCCTCTGGCCTGTGGGGGCGGTTTACCCTTACGACGATGACCATTATTCTGCGCATTGGTGTTAGTCACAAAGTAAAAACTATTATCAGCCTTGCGCTTATCGTTGCCTCCCTGATTCGTCAGGTTATGCTGCTGTCCTTGGCATTGCTGATCTTCCTTCCCTTCCCTGGCTTTTCGTCATCAGACTCGGGGTCCTTGGTATTATCAGAGTTAGCATACTTAACCAGAGCCGCCATGAGTGTCCCCATGTCATTGCAGTGGCATTTGAGCCGCCCTAGTTTCTGCTTTAAGGGCGTGAAACGATAATTGTTCTCCAACGTCAACACTGCTGAGTCAGCATTGATGCGATCCGACGAGTGCAAGATTGTTGAGACCCGGCGCACCCAATGGGTTGTTGACTCACCTTCTTCTTGAACACAGGAGGCCATATCCACAATTGACATGGGATGTTTACATGTATCCTTGAAGTTTTGGATGAATCGGGCTTTTAACTCAGCCCATGACCCGATGGAATTAGCAGGGAGCCCCTTCAACCAAGTATGGGCTGTTCCCTCCAACATCAGGGGAAAATATTTAGCACATGCAGCCTCGCTGACATCTAGTAACTCCATGGCCATCTCATAACTCTCAATCCATCCCTCGGTACTTAAATCGGCCGTATAGTTAGGCACCTTACGAGGGCCATTGAAATCCTTGGGCAAGCACTCATTACGCAGATCTGGTACTAAGCATGGCACGCCCAAATTTCTAAAGGTTACACCTAGCTCCACAGAAGTGGTTGGATGAAGCGGAGTAGGTTGTCGGGCCGCATACTGTGCCGCTAACTCGGCCTCTCGACGGGCTCTTCCTTGATCCACCACATTCTGAGCATTAGCACCATCGCCCGCTGGGTTATGTCCATGCGGCGGGTTATGGTTTCGTCCACTGCTTGACACCGCTGGCTCATCAACACGTTTGCTGTAACTCCAACTTAGGCGAGGGGTGGAATGAATCCTGTCACGACTGTAAGAATAAGCCTGCTGATGAGTCAGCACCGTCTGAAGAAGCTCTCTAGCCCTTCGTGTCTCAACCGCCGTCGGCGACTCACCATCAACCAGAAGAGCCGCCAATCGTGACACCGCAGCGATCATGTTATCCAAAGGGTTAGAATATTGACCCAGTGGCGTCGGCACGTGCTGCGGCGGGTTATTGTTCTGATGAGGCGGGTCTGTTGTGCGTGGCTGAACCGGCATACCTGTCGCAGGAGCTTCGACCCGTTTTACTACTGCTGGATCACTGGTTCCTGCTCCTGGCGTGTTGAAGAGATTTCTTGCCTCATAAACCAACGACAGTCGAGTTTGATGTCTCCTCCTCATGACCTCGTTTGAAGCGTTCTGATCTAGCATGAGCCAGTAAGACTGCGACTGAATCCGCTGTGCTTGAGCATCCAAAGCAGCCCGCTCCTCGGCCATCCTAGCGTTTTCTGCGTTTAGCTCCTCCTTGGCCTGCGCTATCTCAGCACGCAGCTTTGTGACTACCGCATTATGCTGATCTTGATCCGCCGGGTTGACCACCGCTGTTAACAGTGATGTCAGCTTATCCAGCAAGTCGTTTAAGACCTGAGCCGGCAGGCGCTCAGGGCCTCCTGCCCCTGCAGCCGTTGCCGCTGCTGACCCGGAAATCAACTCTGCTGCCGTTGATGAGTGCTGCACGGGCTGCGTACCGGCCATGAAGATTGCAACCCGGTTCGGCGGCTCACAGGGGTTCGAAATACTGTCGCCATCGGAACAGCCCCCAAGCCGGCCATCTTGCAGTTTATACAATGACTCTGTCTCACCGGTGGATGACTCGCCACCCGAGTAAACAACAGTCTCACCACCAGATGCCGGTCTATCCTCAGATTCCGCTCCGTGGATAAACCCCACGAAGGCACGATTCATGGCGGGCCGAAACCGGGCGGGTCTCGCACGCTGAGCCGTCTCGATGATGTCGGTGTAGATGTCCGGCTCAGGGCCCGGTTCGCCGATCTTGCCGATGAAGACGTGAATTCTGCCAAAGGGGACCCGGTACCCGTACTCAATTGAGCCGGCCTCAGGGCCCCAGCCTGCGTCGTCGATGTAGAGCTTGCCGCGATGACTCTTGGTCATTCGGCCCACATCATATCCCTTGATCCCTTCGAAGTTGCCCTCTAAGAACTTGAAACCATCGTGCGATAGCCCCACGATGGGCGCCAACTGTCGTGGAATTGTCACGACAGATGTCCTAGTGTGAGGACTTAGTCGTGGAACCATCGCGATGAGGTTAGCTTAAAGGGGTTAATCAGGAAAAAGGACACGAGGAGTTTATACTGGTTCAACCCCTTACGGTGAAGGTAGAAGCCTAGTCCAGTTGTAGGTGGTATCGCTAGAGTTTCGATGAGCAGGGAGCGAATACGCTTGACCCGGCTCTCGATTTGTTGTTTCTTTTCCTAAGCCGCCGCTGGGTCGTCCCCTTATATACACGGGTTGACGCCATGCGGCCTACAGAGTCCCGGCCGGCTTATACAACGTATCCGGCTCGGTGACCTTTCTTTCCTATCTTACAAAACAAGTCTACATACATGGCAGTTTATATCTGTGGGCCTTAAGCCGCCTTCGGGTTTGGGCCCTCTCCACTATGAACCGCCATATACTCTTGTGCTTCATTGAGATGAATCACCATAGGGATGACCTGGCCCCTCCTGGGCGGGTCATACCTAATAGTTATATCCCCAACAACCGGCATGGCACCATGATCTCCATCATCTTGATCTCTATCAACGTGTCGTCACATGGTCGTCTCGCCAACTATTGCTTTTGCAAATATTGCTATCGCATAGCGATAAAGTAAAGCAATTATATGGCGCTTGCATCTTATGCAATAAAGAGACAACCATAAGGCTCCTGCCAGTTGTCGATAACTTTAACAAAACATGACCATCTCATACAACAAATTATATCACATCATGTCTTGACCATATCACATCACAACATGCCCTGCAAAAACAAGTTAGATGTCCTCTACTTTGTTGTTGCAAGTTTTACGTGGCTGCTACGGGCTTCTATCAAGAACCGTTCTTACCTACGCAACAAGACCACAACGATTTTTCGTCAAGTGTGTTGTTTCAACCTTTAACAAGGACCGGCCGTAGTCAAACTCGATTCAACTAAAGTTGGAGAAACTTACACCCGCCAGCCACCTGTGTGCGAAGCACGTCGGTAGAACCAGTCTCATGAACGCGGTCATGTAATGTCGGTCTGGGCCGCTTCATCCAACAATACCGCTGAATCAAAGTAAGACGTTGCTGGTAAGCAGTATGACTATTATCGCCCACAACTCTTTGTGTTCTACTCGTGCATATAACATCTACGCATAGACCTGGCTCGAATGCCACTGTTGGGGAACACAATATTTCAAAAAAATCCTACAATCATGCAAGATCTATCTAGGAGATGCATAGCAATGAGAAGGGGAGAGTGTGTCCACGTACCCTCGTAGACCTCAAGCGGAAGCGTTTAGTAATGCGGTTGATGTAGTCGAACGTCTTCATGATCCAACCGATCCAGGTACCGAACGCACGGCACCTCCATGTTCAGCACACATTCAGCATGATGACGTCCCTCGAGCTCTTGATCCAGTTGAGGACGAGGGAGAGTTCCGTCAGCATGATGGCGTGGCGACGGTGATGATGAAGTTACCGACACAGGGCTTCGCCTAAGCACTACGACGATATGACCGAGGTGGTAAACTGTGGAGGGGGCACCGCACACGGCTAAGAGATGTTTGTTGTGTCTTTGGGGTGCCCCCCGCCTCTGTATATAAAGGGGGAGGAGGAGGTGGCCGGCCTAGGGGGTGCGCCATAAGGGGGGATTCCTACTTGGACTCCTAGTCCAAGTAGGATTCGGCCCCCCTCCTTCCTTCCACGAGAGAGGGAAAAGGGGAAGGGAGAGAGAGGGAGAAGGAAAGTGGGGGGCCGGCCCCTTCCCCTAGTACAATTCGATTTGGGCAAGAGGGGGGCGTGCCCTTCTCACATGGCGTTTCACCTCTCCTCCAATAAGGCCCAATAGGCTTAATACTTCTCCCCCCCCCCCCGGGGGGGGGGGGGTTCCGGTAACCTCCCGGTTCTCCAAAAAAATGCCCGAACCACTCAGAACCATTCCGATGTCCAAATGCAACCTTCCAATATATGAATCTTTACCTCTCGACCATTTCGAGACTCCTCGTCATGTCCGTGATCTCATCCGGGACTCTGAACAAGCTTTGGTCATCAAATCACACAACTCATAATACAAATCGTCATCGAACGTTAAGCGTGGGGACCCTACGGGTTCGAGAACTATGTAGACATGACCGAGACACATCTCCGGTCAATAACCAATAGCGAAACCTGGATGCTCACATTGGATCCTACATATTCTACGAAGATCTTTATCGGTCAAACCGCATAACAACATACGTCATTCCCTTCGTCATCGGTATGTTACTTGCCCGAGATTCGATCGTCGGTATCATCATACCTAGTTCAATCTCGTTACCGGCAAGCCTCTTTACTCGTTCTGTATTGCAACATCCCTCAACTAACTCATTAGTCACATTGCTTGCAAGGCTCATAGTGATGTGCATTACTAAGAGGGCCCGGAGATACCTCTCTGATACACGGAGTGACAAATCCTAATCTCGATCTATGCAAACTGAACAAACACCATCGGAGACACTTGTAGAGAATCTTTATAATCATCCAGTTACGTTGTGACGTTTGATAGCACACAAGGTGTTCCTCTGGTATTAGGAAGTTACATAATCTCATAATCAGAGGAACATGTATAAGTCATGAAGAAAGCAACAACAATAAAACTTAACGATCATTATGCTAAGCTAACAGATTGGTCTTGTCCATCACATCATTCTCCTAATGATGTGATCCGGTTCATCAAATGACAACACATGCCTATGGTTAGGAAACTTAACCATCTTTGATTAACGAGCTAGTCTAGAAGAGGCTTACTAGGGACACTGTGTTTTGTCTATGTATCCACACATGTATCAAGTTTCCGGTTAATACAATTCTAGCATGAATAATAAAAATTTATCATAATATAAGGAAATATAAATAACAACTTTATTATTGCCTCTAGGGCATATTTCCATCATCCACTACTTTGGAAGAGGTTTCAATTGATTATTATGACAACAAAGTTGCTACCTATGATGATTATTGTGATGACATGTATGCTATAAAGAGTAATGATAACCATGAAACTTGTCATCATGATTTTTATTTTGAATTGGATTATACCAATCAAGCACCACATGATGGTTATTTTATTGAGTTTTCTCCCACTACTATCCATGAGAATAAATTTCCTTATGTGGAGAGTAATAAATTTTGTATGCTTGTGGATCATGAATAGAATTCTTTATGTGATAGTTATATCGTTGAATTCATTCATGATGCTATTGAAAATTATTATGAGAGAGGAACATATGCTTGTAGGTATTGCAGTAATATCAAGTTTCCTCACTACTCTCGCTACCGACAGGTCTCTTTACTCGTTCCATAATACAAGATCCCATGACTAAACTCATTAGTCACATAAAGCTTCTTATTATGTTGTATTACCGAGAGGGCCTAGAGATATCTCTACGTCACACGGAGCGACAGATCCCAGTCTCGATCCATGCAACCCAACAGACACCTTCAGAGATACAAGGTTGGGAGTGGCATGATCTCATGGTTGAAGGAACATACACTTGACATGAAGAAAGCTGTAGCAAATAACTAAACGATCTGATGCCAAGCTTACAGTTGGGTCTGTCCATCACATCATTCTCCTAATTATGTGATCCCGTTATCAAATGACAACTCATGTCTATGGTTAGGAAACCTTGACCATCTTTGATCAACGAGCTAGTCTAGTAGAGGCTTACTAGGGACGACACCGTGTTGTTCATGTATAAACACATGTATTTAGGTATCCGGTCAATACAATTCTAGCATGAATAATAAACATTTATCATGAACGAGAAATATGATAATAACCAATTTATTATTGCCTCTAGGGCAGATTTCCAACAACGATGTCTCAAGAAAATACAAAATTGTGTGATTTTTCCAATACTAATAATAATGATTTTATTAGTACTCCGATTGCTCCTCCCGCCGCTAGTGCCGAGTCGTGTGATATGAATGTCCCTTTGCTAAATCTCGTTATGAAAGAACAATTTTCTCGTAGTCCTAATGAAGATGCTGCCCATCTTAACACTTTCGTTGAATTGTGTGACATGCAAAATAAAAAATACGAGGATAATGGTATTGTCAAATTAAAATTATTTCCGTTCTCACTTAGAGATCGTGCTAAAACTTGGTTTTCATCTTTGCCACGAAATAGTATTGATTCATGGGATAAGTGTAAAGGTGCTTTTATTGCCAAGTATTTTCCTCTCACAAAAATTATTTCACTTAGAAATCAAATTATGAATTTTAGGCAGCGTGAGCATGAACATGTAGCTCAATCTTGGGAGAGGATGAAATTAATGACAAGAAACTGCCTAACTCAAGGCTTAAGTTTGTGGATGATCATATAAAATTTTCATGCGGGATTGAATTTTGTTTCTAGAAATCATTTAGATTCCGCTGCGTGTGGTACTTTTATGGAGATTACACTAGGATAAGCTACAAAATTGCTTTATAATATTATGGCAAATTATTCACAATGCATACTAAAAGAACTCCTACTAGTAAAAAGTGAATTTTGTTGAAGAAATTAGTACTTTGAATGATAAAGTCGATGAGCTTATGAAAATGGTTGCTAGTAAAAGTGATCATATTGATCCATATGATGTGCCTTTGTTTACTTTGATTGAGCAAAATAATGATCTCGTATATGTGAATTTTGTCTTGCGAAGCAATTTTAATAGTAATGCTTATAGAGGTGCGTAATTTCAATCATATGTCATTTCCGGGAAATTTCTCTAATAATTATGGTAGTTCCTATGGTAATTATTACAATAATAGTAATAAAAGTATGCCCTCTGATCTTGAGAGTAATATTAAAGAATTTATTAATGCTCAAAAAGTTTTCAACAGTACGATAGAGGAAAACTTGAGTGAACTTGATGATATGTCTGGAGGCATAAATAAAATTGTGCATGATGTGGAAAATCTTAAATCTAAAATTTTCCCATCCAAGATTGACATTAATGAGTCCATTAAAGCTCTTTAGTTCTCCATGGATTAAAGTAAACAAAGAACCGCTATGTTAAGGGCTAAACGAGAATATTTAGAAACAACGATTCCGCCCGGTTTTTATTGTAATTATGTTGAAGACATTAAAATGATAGGTATTTCATCCATTGACCCTTTGTTTAGTGATGTCTACTATGCAACTTTATTCTTGTAGACTCGTGTTGTGCCTCCAAGCGCAGAGTTTTGTAGGACAGTAGCAATTTTCCCTCAAGTGGATGACCTAAGGTTTATCAATCCGTGGGAGGTGTAGGATGAAGATGGTCTCTCTCAAACAACCCTGCAACCAAATACAAGAAATCTCTTGTGTCCCCAACACACCCAATACAATGGCAAATTGTATAGGTGCACTAGTTCGGCGAAGAGATGGTGATAAAAGTGTAATATTGATGGTAGAAATATATTTTTATAATCTGAATAAATAAAAAACAGCAAGGCAGCAAAAAGTAAACGAGCACAAAAAAGGTATTGCAATGCTTGAAAATGAGGCCTAGGATCCGTACTTTCACTAGTGCAATCTCTCAACAATGCTAATATAATTGGATCATATAACCATCCCTCAAAGTGCGATGAAGAATCACTCCAAAGTTCCTATGTAGCGGAGAACATAAGAATAAATTGTTTGTAGGGTACAAAACCACCCCAAAGCTATTCTTTCCGTTCGATCTATTCAAGAGTTTGTACTAAAATAACACAAAGCTATTCTTTCCGTTCGATCTATCCTAGAGTTCGTACTAAAATAACACCAAAGCAAATTCATATTCATAATACTCAATCCAACACAAAGAACTTCAAAGAGTGCCCCAAGATTTCTACTGGAGAAACAAAGACAAGAACGTGCATCAACCCCTATGCATAGATTACCCCAATGTCACCTTGGGAATCCGCGAGATGAGTGCCAAAACATATGTCAAGTGAATCAATATGATACCCCATTGTCACCACGAGTATTCAATTGCAAGACATATATCAAGTGTTCTCAAATCCATAAAAGTATTCAATCCTGTAACAACGAAATCTCGAAGGGAAAAACTCAATTCATCACAACAAGATAGAGAGGGGAAAACATCATATGATCCGACTATATTAACAAAGTCCGCGATACATCAAGATCGTGACATCTCAAGAACACGAGAGAGAGAGAGGTTAAACACATAGCTACTGGTACAAACCCTCAGCCCCGAGGGTGGACTACTCCCTCATCATCGTGGTGGCTGCCGGGATGATGAAGATGGCCACCGGAGATGATTCCCCCCTCCGGCAGGGTGCCGGAATGGGGTCTAGATTGGTTTTTGGTGGCTACAGAGCCTTGCGGCGGCGGAACTTCTGTTTTAGGTTAACCCCAAAGGGTTTTGGAATATTTGTGAATTTGTACGGTAAAGAGGGGGTGCGGGAGGCCACCGAGGTGGGCACAACCCACCTGGGCGCGCCTGGGCCCCCCCTCGGGGCACCCCCAGGTGCTTCTTCGGCCTACTGGATGTCCTCTAGTCCATAAAAAATCCAAAAAAAAATTCGCGGTGTCTGGACTCCGTTTGATATTGATTTCTTGTGATGTAAAAAACAAGCAAAAAACAACAACTCGCACTGGGCACTGGGTCAATAGGTTAGTCCCAAAAAATGATATAAATTTGCTATAAAATGATTGTAAAACATCCAAGAATGATAAAATGACAGCATGAATACTTCATAAATTACAGATACGTGGGAGATGTATCAACACCCCCAAGCTTAATTCCTACTCGTCCTCTAGTAGGTAAATGAAACAAGAAATAATTTATGAAGTGTGAATGCTAGCAAAGTGCATAAGTTTGATCAATGATAATTTCAATCACTTTTCCTAGCATCATGACAACAATTCTTTCTCATAAAATTTCTCATGTTAAAGTAGCAACCAATTCACATGTTAAGGTTCAAACAATGAATTATCTTGGAACTAAGTAACCTATGTTTTCAGTCACCAAGCAATTTCAATTCAACTTATTCAATAGAGTCTAAGTAAGAGCTCCACATACTCGACCATCATATAGTCCTCTATGATTGCTAACACTCACCACATACACATGAGCAAAACGTTTCAATCGGAAACATAGAAAGATAGGGGCTTATAATTTCGCCTCCCAACGTATTAACCTCAAGGAGATGTCAACAATAATAACTTATGCTACCCATATCCAACTAGATATATGTTCCTATATCTTTCCTCACCACATGATGCTTGCCAAAAGAGAAAAATAAAAAGGAATAGAGAGAAGAACTTTGACTCTTTGCATAAAAGTAAAAGATAGGCCCTTTGCAGAGGGAAGTAGAGGTTGCCATGCACTTATTTATTTGTATGCTCAACCCCTTAGTGCAAAAGAATGTCACGTTATATTGCCCCTTATGATAGCAGCCTTTATTATGCAGTCTATCGCTTTTATTCTTTGCCATCACAAGTTCGTACAACACCCAGTTTTCTCTTACACTAAATGATCTCACACTTTTAGAAGCAATTTTTATTGCCTTATTGAACCGATCACAACTTACTTAAAGGATCTTGCTCAGTCCTTAGGTAGGTATGGTGGACTCTTGAAGAGAGGATTTGGGTTTAAGGGTTTTTGGATGCACAAGTAGTATCTCTACTTATGTGGAATTTTTGGCTAGCAAGGATGGGGGGCAAGCACCACATGTTGAAAGATCTATGACAATATAACATCTGTGTGAAAATGAACAAACATAAATCATTATGGTGTCTTCCTTGTCCAACGTCAACAATTTTGGCATATAATATTTTGATGGGGGCTCACAATCACAAAATATTTCCAAGATAGTGTATTTGCATGTGAAGGTTCTCTTCCTTATACTAATTATTCGTGAATTGCTTGTATGACCAATATTGTGATTGTCAAGCCTCAAAAGATTTCACTTTCTAAACCCAATGTGAAGCTACCAATAGGCATGATATGATCTCAACTTCATGGCATTGAATTTATTCAACAATTTACTCATAGGATATAAGTGAAGCACAAGAGTAAATGACAAGCTACTCCAAAAAGATACAAGTGTAGATCATGAGCATAATATTTCTTTCTCTCAAATTAATTTAAGTGAAGCAAGAGAGAATTTCTTCAAAAATACTAAAGCACACCATGCTCAAAAAGATATAAGTGAAGCACTAGATCAATTCCATAGAAAAGAGCTTCGTTGACGGGATGTGAATGCCGTTTACCTAGCCTCCCTGGCAACTAGAGCAATTCCATAGAAAAGAGGTCTAACTATTTGTGAAACCACCTCAAAGCTATTCTTTCCGTTCGATCTATTCAAGAGTTCGTACTAAAATAACACAAAGCTATTCTTTCCATTCGATCTATCCTAGAGTTCGTACTAAAATAACACCAAAGCAAATTCATATTCATAATACTCAATCCAACACAAAGAACTTCAAAGAGTGCCCCAAGATTTCTATCGGAGAAACAAAGACAAGAACGTCCATGAGCCCCTATGCATAGATTACCCCAATGTCACCTCGGGAATCTGCGAGTTGAGTGCCAAAACATATAAATAGTGAATCAGTACGATACCCCATTGTCACCACGAGTATTCAATTGCAATACATATATCAAGTGTTCTCAAATCCATCAAAGTATTCAATTTGATAACAATGAAATCTCAAAGGAAAAAACTCAATTCATCACAACAAGATAGAGAGGGGAAAACACCATATGATCCGACTATATTAACAAAGTCCGCGATACATCAAGATCGTGACATCTCAAGAACACGAGAGAGAGAGAGGTTAAACACATAGCTACTGGTACAAACCCTCAGCCCCGAGGGTGTACTACTCCCTCCTCATCGCGGTGGCTGCCGGGATGATGAAGATGGCCACCGGAGATGATTCCCCCCTCCGGCAGGGTGCCGGGGCAGGTTCTAGATTGGTTTTCGGTGGCTACAAATCCTTGCGGCGGCGGAACTTCTGATCTAGGTTAACCCCAAAGGGTTTTGGAATATTTGTGAATTTATAGGGTAAAGAGGGGGTGCAGGAGGCCATCGAGGTGGGCACAACCCACCTGGGCGCGCCTAGGCCCCCAGGCGTGCCCTGGTGGGTTGTGCCCCCCTCGGGGCACCCCTAGGTGCTTCTTTGGCCCAGTGGATGTCTTCTGGTCCATAAAAAAATCCACAAAAAGTTTCGCGGTGTTTGGAATCCGTTTGATATTGATTTCCTGCGATGTAAAAAACAAGCAAAAAACAGCAACTAGCATTGGGCACTGGGTCAATAGGTTATTCCCAAAAAAGGATATAAAGTTGCTATAAAATGATTGTAAAACATCCAGGAATGATAATAAAACATCAAGAATACTTCATAAATTATAGATACGTTGGAGACATATCACACACCTTTCCACTTGTTTTGCTTTACTAGCATGCTTAAACCTGCACACTGAAGCTATCTTTTGGAGATTATTTTGTGTGCCATCGATAATTTTGGTTGATGTTTAGCCCGTTGTGCTTAACATGCTTCTCGATGTACCTACACAGGACAATTTTGGGAACGACTGCTATTTTGCATCGAGGTTAGTTTCATCCCATGGCTTATATATGCTCACTGTTCAGGATATCGATAGTTGGTACCATGGCCAGGGGCTGATAAGGGACTAATCGGTGAATCAGACTTGTAGCTGAATATATCTGCAACCCATTTATCGTTAGGTTAACTAGGGCCATATGTAATATATCCAAGGCTACATAGCAACATGCACTGTAGTTAATGTCTAAATATGCAATCCTGGGCTACATAGCACTAAGGAAGAGTGTTACATTAATGTTCTGATGATGTCTAGATAGACGTACAATAACAGCAGCAGCAGCAGCACCAACAACAACACCACCACCACCACCACCACCACCAACAACAACAACAACAACAACAACAACAACAACAAACAACAACAACAACAAACAACAATAGCAACAACAACAGCAACAACAGCAACAACAACGACAGCAACAACAACAACAACAACAACAACAACAACAACAGCAACAGCAACAGCAACAGCAACAACAACAACAACAACAACAACAACAACAACAACAACAACACAACCCTGTTTGGATACTCAACTTAGCTAGAGGTTAGAATTAGTTTCTAGCTCATGACTAACCCTGAACTAACTCCATCCAAAGAGTTGTTTGGATGGCAGGGTTAGATTGACAATAAATGCACTAGGAGAACTAGCTCCAATTAGCACCTCTTGGGTTGGATAGTTTTTTGGGTGGGTTATACATGCAACTAGCTCAAACTAGCCTCATGTTTAGATATACTTTAGGGCTATTTGAGCCCAAACTAGCTCAAACTAACTGTAACCCATGGATACAGCAGCAGTTAATTAGCCGATAATTTGTAAGAATGCAATAAACTCATTCCGGCCCATAATATAAGATGTTAACTCATCTAATATGTGAGTATATTGGATGT
This sequence comes from Triticum urartu, assembly GCF_003073215.2. Lineage (NCBI taxonomy): Eukaryota > Viridiplantae > Streptophyta > Magnoliopsida > Poales > Poaceae > Triticum > Triticum urartu. Next base: position 506,724,209 of record NC_053023.1, on the reverse strand, counting down.
TATAATATATTATAAAAGAGTGTTGTACTACATCATTGTGCAATTGCTGTTTAGCTATTAATATTAACTTGGTGCTTTTAGGTACATATGTCATTGGTAAAGATCCTTGCTTCGACCCTTTCTGCGTATGGGGCAATGAGATATCGATGAACCAGCATCTAGTGAGGAAGCTGATAAAGATTGTTAGTAAAATGGGTCCAAAGATGGCAATTAAACTATTTGTTTACACTTTATCCAAGACAACAATGAACTGCAGGATGGTAAGTAAGAACCGTAGCCAAGTGAGTGTGGGCAATAGGGGGTCCTTCCCACACGACCCAGAAACAGCCGGGGATAGGGAGCCAAGATGCATATACAGTACCCCTACTCGTTTGTGCTCGCATTGCCATCACAGTCGGTATTCTGTGATGCTACGTTTACGATGCGCGACCCATCACAAATGGTTCACTATTATAGAACGTGTATGATAAGCATACAATCACTAACATTTGCTTGTCCCAAACCGTATGCGATAACTAATTAAGAAGATTAGCTAATCGTCCCACGAGTGTCGGATTGGATTACGAAACATCGAACCGTCATAACATCGTCGTACACGACAACTATCGCACACACTATTCCGTGGTGCAACGTTTACGATGCATACTTCATTAGAAACAGTTCATAGTTGCGAATCGTGTACCATAAGGCAACTATCACAAACGTTTAGTTTGCCGACACCATTTGTGATATTGTCTAACATTGCACACACTTTGCAAACGACACCTGTGTGCTTGCTTGCACATGTTTCCTCTCTATGAACCGTCTCGGATTATGGTGTATATCACAAACGTTTGTGTTTTACCAACCGTGTGTGCCGTAATGACCTGGAGATTGTAATTTCACCATAATTTAATTGCTGCTATTTCAAATTGTACCGGATTTGAATTTGAATGTATGCTATAGCTTTATTCATATCCATCAGGTTCAAGCAACCAATGCATTATTCGATTCATAGGTACATATGTTCAAGAATTACATAAGAACCAAATAAAGAATGATGAACCACAATTGTATACTTGTACTATTAAAAGACAGTAAAGAAAGAGGCGAAATGCATTCTGGTTGCTGAACAAGGTGAACTGGAATGCCCATATTGTGCCCTCCTCCATGCAGAAGGCACGCACGACTCTAGTTCAACCCCTTGTGATGGCCGGCCGGCCATCCTTCACGGTCTTCATGAAAACATCTAGATAATCATCGTGTTCTGGTAGAAATACTTTAACCTTTTCATGCCCACCAATCATGTAGTTTGACAGGTAATCTTGAGTAAACTGCTTTGGCAACCATTGCAAAGGAAAAAGATTCAGACATTGTCATCTAACACAACTCATTATGGGCAGTAAAAAGAAGGTTGCAGAGTTCTTACTTACCATCCTGCAGTTCGCTGTTGTCTTGGATAAAGTGTAAACAAACAGTTTAATTGCCATCTTTGGACCCATTTTACTAACAATCTTTATCAGCTTCCTCACTAGATGCTGGTTCATCGATATCTCATTGCCCCATACGCAGAAAGGGTCGAAGCAAGGATCTTTACCAATGACATATGTACCTAAAAGCACCAAGTTAATATTAATAGATAAACAACAATTGCACAATGATGTAGTACAACACTCTTTTATAATATATTATAACATCCAATATACTCACATATTAGATGAGTTAACATCTTATATTATGGGCTGGAAGAAGTTTATTGCATTCTTACAAATTATCGGCTGATTAACTGCTGCTGTATCCATGGGCTACAGTTAGTTTGAGCTAGTTTGGGATCAAATAGCCCTAAAGTATATCTAAACATGAGGGCTAGTTTGAGCTAGTTGCATCTATAACCCACCCAAAAAACTATCCAACCCAAGAGGTGCTAATTGGAGCTAGTTCTCCTAGTGCATTTATTGTCAATCTAACCCTGCCATCCAAACAACTCTTTGGATGGAGTTAGTTCAGGGTTAGTCATGAGCTAGAAACTAACTCTCACCTCTAGCTAAGTTGAGTATGCAAATAGGGCTGTGTTGTTGTTATTATTGTTGTTGTTGTTGTTTCTGCTGCTGCTGCTGTTATTGTACGTCTATCTAGACATCATCAGAACATTAATGTAACACTCTTCCTTATTGCTATGTAGCCTAGGATTGCAAATTTAGGCATTAACTATAGTGCATCTTGCTATGTAGCCTCAGATATATTACATATGGCCCTAGTTAACCTAACGATAAATGGGTTCCAGATATATTTAGTTACAAGTCTGATTCACTGATTAGTCCCTCATCAGCCCCTGGCCTATATGGTACCAGCTACCGATATCCTCAACAGTGAGCATATATAAGCCATGGGATGAAAATAACCTCGATGCAAAATAGCAGTCGTTCCCAAAATTGTCCTGTGTAGGTACATCGAGAAGCATGTTAAGCACAACAGGCTAAACATCAACCAAAATTATTTATGGCACACAAAATAATCTCCAAAATATAGCTTCAGTGTGCAGGTTTAAGCACGCTAGTAAAGCAAAACAAGTGGAAAGGGGTGTGATACGTCTCCAACGTATCTATAATTTATGAAGTATTCATGCTGTTTTATTATCATTCTTGGATGTTTTACAATCATTTTGTAGCAACTTTATATCCTTTTTTGGGACTAACCTATTGACCGAGTGCCCAGTGCCACTTGTTGTTTTTTGCTTGTTTTTTACATCGCAGAAAATCAATACCAAACGGAGTCCAAACACCACGAAACTTTTTGGAGATTCTTTATGGACCAGGACACCCAGGATGGGCCAGAGAAACAACTTGTTTTTTTGCATATGTTTGCATATTTAATGATTCTATTTGAGGATAGGAGTATTAAATATGTAGAGGCATTTAGTGTGCAATGTTCAATAATAATTTTACTGATTTGCTACATTAGAGAATGATAAGGTTTTTGCATTGGTTTATACTAACTTATCTCACGAGTTCTTGTTGAGTTTTATGTGGATGAAGCTTTTGAGATTTAGGAAAACCGTGGTATGAGAAGAATTAAGGAGACACGAAAGCTCAAGCTTGGGGATGCCCAAGGCCTCCCAAGATAATATTTCAAGAAGTCTCTAGCATCTATGCTTGGGGATGCCCCGGTAGGCATCCCACCTTTTTTCATCAACAATTATCGGTTAGTATCGGTTGAGCATACGTTTTTGCTTCTTCAAATGATGTGTGCTATCCTTGGATTGTCATTTTATTTTGTTTTGCTTGTTGTTTTAAAAAATATATTTAGATCTGATTTTTTTAAAATAAAATAGAGTCCTCAAATAGTTGCCAGGGAGGCTAAGTAAGAGGCATTCACATCCCGTCAACGAAGCTCTTTTCTATGGAATTGCTCTAGTGCTTCACTTATATCTTTTTGAGCATGGTGTGATTTAGTATTTTTGAAGAAATCCTCTCTTGCTTAACTTAAATTAATTAGAGAGAAAGAAATATTATGCTCATGATCTTCATTTATATATTTTTGGAGTAGCTTGTCATTTACTCTTGTGCATCACATATATCCTATGAGTAAATTGTTGAATAAATTGAATGTCATGAAGTTGAAATCATATCATGCATAGTGCTATCTTCACATTGGGTTTAGAAAGTGAAATCTTTTGAGGCTTGACAATCACAATATTGGTCATACAAGCAATTCACGAATAATTAGTATAAGGAAGAGAACTTTCACATGCAAATACACTATCATGGAAATCTTTTGTGATTGTGATCCCCCATCAAAATATTATATGCCAAAATTGTTGACGTTGGACAAGGAAGACAACGTAATGGTTTATGTTTGTTCATATTCACATAGAAGTTATATTGTCATAGATCCTTCAACATGTGGTGCTTGCCCCCCATCTTTGCTAGCTAAAAATTCCGCACCAAGTAGAGATACTACTTGTGAATCCAAAAACCCTTAAACCCAAATCTTATTTTCAAGAGTCCACCATACCGACGTAAGGATTGAGCAAGATCCTTCAAATAAGTTGTCATCGGTTCAATGTGGCAATAAAATTTGCTTCTAAAAGTGTTAGATCATTTAGTGTAAGAGAAAATTGAGCATCGTACGAACTTGTGATGGGAAAGAATAAAAGCGACAGACTACATAGTAAAGGTTGCTATCATAAGAGGCAATATAACGTGGCGTTCTTTTGCACTAAGGGGATGAGCATACAAACAAATAAGCGCATGGCAACCTCTGCTTCCCTCTGCAAAGGGCCTATCTTTTAATTTTCAGTATTTACTTTTATACAAAGAGTCAAAGTATTTCTCTCTATTCCTTTTTATTTTCTCTTTTGGCAAGCATCATGTGGTGAGGAAAGATCTAGGCACATATCTCCAGTTGGATATGGGTAGCATGACTTATTATTGTTGACATCACCCTTGAGGTGAATATGTAGGGAGGCGAAGTTATAAGCCCCTATCTTTCTATGTATCCGGTTGAAACGTTTTGCTCATGTTATGCGGTGAGTGTTAGCAATCATAGAAGACTATACGATGGTTGAGTATGTGGAGCTCTTAAACTCGGTTGAATAAGTTGAATTGCAATTGCTTGGTGACTGAGAAAATAGATTGTTGAGTTTCAAGAG